>NW_028327292.1:0-99250 GCF_031878675.1 Megascapheus bottae | reverse complement strand
GGTGGGTGAAGTCATAGAATGGAGGTGTGTAAAGTCATAGAATAGAGGTGTGTGAAGTCACAAAATGGAGGTGTGTGAAGTCACAGAATGGAGTTGTGTGAAGTCACAATGGAGGTGTGTGAAGTCATAGAATGGAGGTGTGTGAAGTCACAGAATGGAGGTGTGTGAAGTCAAAGAATGGACGTGTGTGAAGACAGAATGGAGGTGTGTGAACTCAGATTGGGGTGGGTGAAATCATAGAATGGATGTTTTGAAGTAAGAATGGATTTGTGTGAAGTCATAGAATGGAGGTATGTGAAGTCACAGATTGGAGTTGGGTGAAGTCATAGAATGGAGGTGTGTGAAGTCATAGAATGGAGGTGTGTGAAGTCACAGAATGGACGTGTGTGAACTCAGAATGGAGGTGTGTGAAGTCATAG
This sequence comes from Megascapheus bottae, assembly GCF_031878675.1. Taxonomy (NCBI): domain Eukaryota; kingdom Metazoa; phylum Chordata; class Mammalia; order Rodentia; family Geomyidae; genus Megascapheus; species Megascapheus bottae. Next base: position 98,831 of record NW_028327292.1, on the reverse strand, counting down.
AATGGCGGTGTGTGAAGTCATAGAATGGAGGTGTGTGAAGTCCTGAACAGAGGTGTGTGAAGTCACAGAATAGAGTTGTGTGAAGTCAGAATGGAGTTGTGTGAAGTCACAGAATGAAGGTGTGTGTAGTCACAGAATGGAGGTGTGTGAAGTCACAGAATGTAGGTGTGTGAAGTCACAGAATGGAATTGTGTAAAGTCAGAATGGTGGTGTGTGAAGTCAGACTGGACGTGTGTGAAGTCATAATATGGATGTTTGTTGAAGTCATAGAATGGAGGTGTGTGAAATCATAGAATGGAGGTGTGTAAAGTCACAGAATGGAGGTGTGTGAAGTCATAGAATGGACGTGTGTGAAGTCATAGAATGGAGGTGTGTGAAGTCACAGAATGGAGGTTATGAAGTCAGAGAGTGGAGGTGTGTGAAGTCAGAATGGAGGTGTGTGAAGTCAGAATGGAGGTGTGTGAAGTCCCAGAATGGAGGTGTGTGAACTCAGAATGGAGGTGTTTGAAGTCACAGAATAAAGATGTTTGAAGTCATCGATTGGAGGTGTGTGAAGTCATAGAATGGAGGTGTATGAAATCACAATGGAGGTGTATGAAGTCACAGAATGAAGTTGTGTGAAGTCCGAATGGAGGTGTTTGAAGTCACACAATGAAGGTGTGTGAAGTCACAGAATGGAGGTGTGTGAAGTCACAGAATAGACGTGTGTGAATTCACAGAATTGAGGTGTGTGAAGTCAGAATTAAGGTGTGTGAAGTCAAACAATGGAAGTGTGTGAAGTCAGAATGGAGGTGTGTGAAGTCACAGAATGGAGGTGTGTGAAGTTACAATGGCGGTGTGTGAAGTCATAGAATGGAGGTGTGTGAAGTCACAGAATGGAGGTGTGTGAACTCAAAATGGAGGTGTGTGATGTCACGGAATGGAGGTGTGTGAAGTCATAAAATGGACGTGTGTGAAGTCAAAGAATGGAGGTGTGTGAAGTCAGAATGGAGGTGTGTGAAGTCAGATTGGGGTGGGTGAAATCATAGAATGGATGTTTTGAAGTAAGAATGGATTTGTGTGAAGTCATACAATGGAGGTGTGTGAAGTCACAGATTGGAGTTGGGTGAAGTCATAGAATGGAGGTGTGTGAAGTCATAGAATGGAGGTGTGTTAAGTCACAGAATGGACATGTGTGAACTCAGAATGGAGGTGTGTGAAGTCATAGAATGGCGGTGTGTGAAGTCATAGAATGGAGGTGTGTGAAGTCCCGAACAGAGGTGTGTGAAGTCACAGAATGGACGTGTGTGAAGTCACAGAATAGAGTTGTGTGAAGTTAGATTGGAGGTGTGTGAAGTCACAGAATGAAGGTGTGTGTAGTCACAGAATGGAGGTGTGTGAAGTCACAGAATGGAATTGTGTAAAGTCAGAATGGAGGTGTGTGAAGTCAGACTGGACGTGTGTGAAGTCATAATATGGATGTTTGTGAACTAAGAATGGAGTTGTGTGAAGTCATAGAATGGAGGTGTGTGAAGTCACAGAATGGAGGTGTGTGATGTCATAGAATGGAGGTGTGTGAAATCATAGAATGGAGGTGTGTAAAGTCACAGAATGGAGGTGTGTGAACTCATAAAGGTGGTGTGTAAAGTCACAGAATGGAGGTTTGTGAAATCATAGAATGGACGTGTGGGAAGTTATAGAATGGAGGTGTGTGAAGTCAGAATGGAGGTGTGTGAAGTCAGAATGGAGGTGTGTGAAGTCCCAGAATGGAGGTGTGTGAACTCAGAGTGGAGGTGTTTGAAGTCACACAATAAAGATCTGTGAAGTTATAGATTGGAGGTGTGTGAAGTCATAGAATGGAGGTGTATGAAGTCATAGAATGGAGGTGTGTGAAGTCACAGAATGGAGGTGTGTGAAGTCAGAATAGAGGAGTGTAAAGTCATAGAATGGAGGTGTGTGAAGTCAGAATGGAGGTGTGTGAAGTCACAGAATGGAGGTGTGTAAAGTCACAGAATGGAGATGTGTGAAGTCAGAATGGAGGTGTTTGAAGTCACAGAATGAAGGTGTGTGAAGTCACAGAATGGAGGTGTGTGAAGTCACAGAATACGGTGTGTGAATTCACAGAATGGAGGTGTGTGAAGTCTCAGAATGTAGGTGTGTGAAGTCATACAATGGAGGTGTGTGAAGTCAGAATGGAGGTGTGTGAAGTGATAGAATGGAGGTGTGTGAAGTCACAGAATGGAGGTGTGTGAAGTCACAGAATGGAGGTGTGTGAAGTCAGACTGGACGTGTGTGAAGTCGAAGAGCAGGTGTGTGAAGTCAGAATGGAGGTGCGTGAAGTCACAGATTGGAGGTGAGTGAATTCGGAATGGAGGTGTGTGAAATCATAGAATGGAGGTGGGTAAAGTCACAGAATGGAGGTGTGTGAAGTCATAGAATGGACGGTTGGGAAGTCATAGAATGGAGGTGTGTGAAGTCAGAATGGAGGTGTGTGAACTCAGAATGAAGGTGTTTGAAGTCACAGAATGAAGAAGTGTAAAGTCATAGATTGGAGGTGTGTGAAGTGACACAATGGACGTGTATGAAGTCACAATGGAGGTGTATGAAGTCACAGAATGGAGTTGTGTGAAGTCAGAATGGAGGTGTTTGAAGTCACAGAATGAAGGTGTGTGAAGTCACAGAATGGAGGTGTGTGAAGTCACAGAATAGAGGTGTGTGAATTCACAGAATGGAGGTGTGTGAAGTCTCAGAATGGAGGTGTGTGAAGTCATACAATGGAGGTGTGTGAAGTCAGAATGGAGGTGAGTGAAGTGATAGAATGGAGGTGTGTGAAGTCACGGAATGGAGGTGTGTGAAGGCACAGAATGGAGGTGAGTGAATTCAGAATGGAGGTGTGTGAAGTCACAGAATGGAGGTGTGTGAAGTCATAGAATGGACGTGTGTGAAGTCACAGAATGGAGGTGTGTGAAGTCACAGAATGCAGGTTGTGAAGTCATAGAATGGAGGTGTTTGAAGTCATACTATGGCGGTGGGTGAAGTCATAGAATGGAGGTGTGTGAAGTCATAGAATGGAGGTGTGTGAAGTCACACAATGGAGGTGTGTGAAGTCACAGAATGGAGGTGTGTAAAGTCAGAATGGAGGTGTGTGAAGTCAGACTGGACGTTTGTGAAGTCATAATATGGATGTTTGTGAACTAAGAATGGAGTTGTGTGAAGACATAGAATGGAGGTGTGTGAAGTCACAGAATGGAGGTGTGTGAAGTCATAGAATGGAGGTGTGTGAAGTCAAAGAGGAGGTGTTTGAAGTCAGAATGAAGTGTGTGCAGTCAAAATGGAGGTGTGTGAAGTCATAGAATGGAGGTGTGTGAAGTCAGAATGGAGGTGTGTGAAGTCAGATTGGAGGTGTGTGAAGTCATAGAATGGACGTGTGTGAAGGCACAGAAAGAAGGTGTGTGAAGTCACAGAATGGAGGTGTGTGAACTCAGAATGGAGGTGTGTGAAGGCACGGAATGGAGGTGTGTGAAGTCATAAAATGGACGTGTGTGAAGTCAAAGAATGGAGGTGTGTGAAGTCAGAATGGAGGTGTGTGAAGTGAGATGGGAGGTGTGTGAAGTCATAGAATGGAGGTGTGTGAAGTCACAGAATGAAGGTGTGTGAAGTCACAGAATGGAGGTGTGTGAAGTCAAAATGGAGGTGTGTGAAGTCATAGAATGGAGGTTTCTGAAGTCACAGAATAGAGTTGTGTGAAGTCAGAATGGAGGTGTTTGAAGTCACAAATGTTCGTGTGTGAAGTCACAGAATGTAGGTGTGTGAAGTCATAAAATGGACGTGTGTCAATTCAAATAATGGAGGTCTGTGAAGTCATAGAGTGGAGGTGTGTGAAGTCACAGAATGGACGTGTGTGAACTCAGAATGGAGGTGTGTGTAGTCATAGAATGGCGATGTGTGAAGTCATAGAATGGAGTTGTGTGAAGTCAAGAAAGGAGGTGTGTGAAGTCACAGAATGGACGTGTGTGAAGTCACAGAATAGAGTTGTGTGAAGTCAGAATGGAGGTGTGTGAAGTCACAGAATGTAGGTGTGTGAAGTCACAGAATGTAGGTGTGTGAAGTCACAGAATGGATGTGTGTGAAGTCACAGAATGGAGGTGTGTGAAGTCAGAATGGAGGAGTGTAAAGTCATAGAATGGAGGTGTGTGAAGTCAGAATGGAGGTGTGTGAAGTGAAAGAATGGAGGTGTGTGAAGTCACAGAATGGAAATATGTGAAGTAATAGAATGGAGGTGTGTGAAGTCAAAGAGGAGGTGTGTGAAGTCAGAATGAAGGTGTGTGCAGTCAAAATGGAGGTGTGTGAAGTCATAGAATGGAGGTGTGTGAAGTCACAGAATGGAGGTGTGTGAAGTCAGATTGGAGGTGTGTGAAGTCATAGAATGGAGGTGTGTGAAGGCACAGAATGAAGGTGCCTGAAGTCACAGAATGGAGGTGTGTGAATTCAGAATGGAGGTGTGTGAAGTCACGGAATGGAGGTGTGTGAAGTCATAAAATGGACGTGTGTGAAGACAAAGAATGGAGGTGTGTGAAGTCAGAACGGAGGTGTGTGAAGTCAGATTGGAGTTAGGTGAAATCATAGAATGGATGTTTTGAAGTATGAATGGAGTTGTGTGAAGTCATAGAATGGAGGTGTGTGAAGTCACAGATTGGAGTTGGTTGAAGTCATAGAATGAAGGTGTGTGAAGTCATAGAATGGAGGTGTGCGAAGTCACAGAATGGATGTGTGTGATCTCAGAATGGAGGTGTGTGAAGTCATAGAATGGCGATGTGTGAAGTCATAGAATGGAGGTGTGTGAAGTCAAGAACGGAGGTGTGTAAAGTCATAGAATGGACGTGTGTGAAGTCACAGAATAGAGTTGTGTGAAGTCAGAATGGAGGTGTGTGAAGTCACAGAATGAAGGTGTGTGAAGTCACAGAATGGAGGTGTGTGAAGTCACAGAATGTAGGTGTGTGAAGTCACAGAATGGAGGTGTGTGAAGTCAGGATGGAGGAGTGTAAAGTCATAGAATGGAGGTGTGTGAAGTCAGAATGGAGGTGTGTGAAGTCACAGAATGGAGGTGTGTGAACTCGGAACAGAGGTGTGTGAAGTCACAGAATGGAGGTGTGTGAAGTCACAGAATGGATGTGTGTAAAGTCAGAGTGGAGGTGTGTGAAGTCAGACTAGACGTGTGTGAAGTCATAATATGGATGTTTGTGAACTAAGAATGGAGTTGTGTGAAGTCATAGAATGGAGGTGTGTGAAGTCACAGAATGGAGGTGTGTGAAGTCATAGAATTGAGGTGTGTGAAATCATAGAATGGTGGTGTGTAAAGTCACAGAATGGAGGTGTGTGAACTCACAATGGTGGTGTGTTAAGTCACAGAATTGAGGTGTGTGAAATCATAGAATGGACGTGTGGAAGTCATAGAACGGAGGTGTGTGAAGTCAGAATGGAGGTGTGTGAAGTCAGAATGGAGGTGTGTGAAGTCACAGAATGGAGGTGTGTGAACTCAGAATGGAGGTGTTTGAAGTCACAGAATGAAGATGTGTGAAGTCATAGATTGGAGGTGTGTGAAGTCATAGAATGGAGGTGTATGAAATCACAATGGAGGTGCATCAAGTCACAGAATGGAGTTTTGTGAAGTCAGAATGGAGGTGTTTGAAGTCACAGAATGAAGGTGTGTGAAGTCACAGAATGGAGGTGTGTGAAGTCACAGAATAGAGGTGTGTGAATTCACAGAATGGAGGTGTGTGAATTCTCAGAATGGAGGTGTGTGAAGTCATACAATGGAGGTGTGTGAAGTCACAATGGAGGTGTGTGAAGTGATTGAATGGAGGTATGTGAAGTCACAGAATGGAGGTGTGTGAAGTCACAGAATGGAGGTGTGTGAAGTCAAAGAGCAGGTGTGTGAAGTCAGAATGGAGGTGCGTGAAGTCACAGAATGGAGGTTAGTGAATTCAGAAGGGAGGTGTGTGAAGTCACAGAATGGAAGTGTGTGAAGTCACAGAGGGGGAGTTTTGTGAATTCAGAACGGAGGTGTGTGAAGTCACAGAATGGAGGTGTGTGAAGTCATAGAATAGACGTGTGAAGTCACAGAATGGAGGTGTGTGGAGTCACAGAATGGAGGTTGTGAAGTCATAGAATGGAGGTGTGTGAAGTCATACTACGGCGGTGGGTGAAGTCATTGAATGGAGTTGTGTGAAGTCATAGAATGGAGGTGTGTGAAGTCTCACAATGGAGGTGTGTGAAGTCACAGAATGGAGGTGTGTGAAGTCAAAATGGAGGTGTGTGAAGTCATAGAATGGAGGTTTGTGAAGTCACAGAATGGAGGTGTGTGAAGTCAGATTGGAGGTGTGTGAACTTATAGAATGGAGGTGTGTGAAGGCACATAATAAAGGTGTGTGAAGTCACAGATTGGAGGTGTGTGAACTCAGAATGGAGGTGTGTGAAGTCACGAAATGGAGGTGTGTGAAGTCATAAAATGGACGTGTGTGAATTCAAAGAATGGAGGTGTGTGAAGTCATAGAATGGAGGTGTGTGAAGTCACAGAATGGACGTGTGTGAACTCAGAATGGAGGTGTGTGAAGTCATAGAATGGCGGTGTGTGAAGTCATTGAATATAGGTGTGTGAAGTCAAGAACGGAGGTGTGTGAAGTCACAGAATGGACTTGTGTGAAGTCACAGAATAGAGTTGTGTGAAGTCAGAATGGACGTGTGTGAAGTCACAGAATGTAGGTTTGTGAAGTCACAGAATGGAGGTGTGTGAAGTCACAGAATGGAGGTGTGTGAAGTCACAGAATGGAGGTGTGTGAAGTCATAGAATAGACGTGTGAAGTCACAGAATGGAGGTGTGTGGAGTCACAGAATGGAGGTTGTGAAGTCATAGAATGGAGGTGTGTGAAGTCATACTACGGCGGCGGGTGTAGTCATTGAATGGAGGTGTGTGAAGTCATAGAATGGAGGTGTGTGAAGTCTCACAATGGAGGTGTGTGAAGTCACAGAATGGAGGTGTGTGAAGTCAAAATGGAGGTGTGTGAAGTCATAGAATGGAGGTTTGTGAAGTCACAGAATGGAGGTCTTTGAAGTCAGACTGGAGGTGTGTGAACTTATAGAATGGAGGTGTGTGAAGGCACATAATAAAGGTGTGTGAAGTCACAGATTGGAGGTGTGTGAACTCAGAATGGAGGTGTGTGAAGTCACGGAATGGAGGTGTGTGAAGTCATAAAATGGACGTGTGTGAATTCAAAAATGGAGGTGTGTGAAGTCATAGAATGGAGGTGTGTGAAGTCACAGAATGGACGTGTGTGAACTCAGAATGGAGGTGTGTGAAGTCATAGAATGGCGGTGTGTGAAGTCATTGAATGGAGGTGTGTGAAGTCAAGAACGGAGGTGTGTGAAGTCACAGAATGGACGTGTGTGAAGTCACAGAATAGAGTTGTGTGAAGTCAGAATGGACGTGTGTGAAGTCACAGAATGTAGGTTTGTGAGTCACAGAATGGAGGTGTGTGAAGTCACAGAATGGAGGTGTGTGAAGTCACAGAATGGAGGTGTGTGAAGTCACAGAATGGAGGTGTGTGAAGTCAGAATGGAGGAGTGTAAAGTCATAATATGGAGGTGTGTGAAGTCAGAATGGATGTGTGTGAAGTCACAGAATGGAGGTGTGTGAAGTCACAGAATGGAAATGTGTGAAGTCATAGAATGGAGGTTTGTGAAGTCAAAGAGGAGGTGTGTGAAGTCAGAATGAAGGTTTGTGAAGTCACAGAATGGAGGTGTGTGAATTCACAGAATGGAGGTGTGTGAAGTCAGAATTAAGGTGTGTAAAGTCATAAAATGGAGGTGAGTGAATTCAGAATGGAGGTGTGTCAAGTCACAGAATGGAGGTATGTGAAGTCATAGAATGGAGGTGTGTGAAGTCATAAAATGGAGGTGTGTGAAGTCACAGAATGGAGGTTGTGAAGTCATAGAGTGGAGGTGTGTGAAGTCATACTATGGCGGTGGCTGAAGTCATAGAATGGAGGTGTGAAGGCACAAAATGAAGGTGTGTGAAGTCACAGAATGGAGGTGTGTGAAGTCACAGAATGGAGGTGTGAGAAGTCAAAATGGAGGTGTGTGAAGTCATAGAATGAAGGTGTGTGAAGTCACACAGTGGAGGTGTGTGACGTTAGATTGGAGGTGTGTGAAGTCATAGAATGGAGGTGTGTGAAGGCACAGAATGAAGGTGTGTGAAGTCACAGAATGGAGGTGTGTGAACTCAGAATGGAGGTGTATGAAGTCACGGAATGGAGGTGTGTGAAGTCATATCATGGACGTGTGAAGTCAAAGAATGGAGGTGTGTGAAGTCAGAATGGAGGTGTGTGAAGTCATATTGGAGGTGGGTGAAATCATAGAATGGATGTTTTGAAGTAAGAATGGAGTGTGTGAAGTCATAGAATGGAGGTGTGTGAAGTCACAGATTGGAGTTGGGTGAAGTCATAGAATGGAGGTGTGTGAAGTCATAGAATGGAGGTGTGTGATGTCACAGAATGGATGTGTGTGAACTCAGAATGGAGGTGTGTGAAGTCATAGAATGGCGGTGTGTGAAGTCATAGAATGGAGTTTTGTGAAGTCAAGAATGGAGGTGTGTGAAGTCACAGAATGGACGTGTGTGAAGTCACAGAATAGAGATGTGTGAAGTCATAGAATGGAGGTGTGTGAAGTCAAAGAGGAGGTGTGTGAAGTCAGAATGAAGGTGTGTGAAGACACAGAATGAAGGTGTGTGAAGTCACAGAATGTAGGTTTGTGAAGTCACAGAATGTAAGTGTGTGAAGTCACAGAATGGAGGTGTGTGAAGTCAGAATAGAGGAGTGTAAAGTCATAGAATGGAGGTGGGTGAAGTCAGAATGGAGGTGTGTAAAGTCACAGAATGGAGGTGTGTGAAGTCACAGAATGGAGATGTGTGAAGTCATAGAATGGAGGTGTGTGAAGTCAAAGAGGAGGTGTGTGAAGTCAGAATGAAGGTGTGTGAAGTCACAGAATGGAGGTCTGTGAAGTCACAGAATGGAGGTGTGTGAATACAGAATGGAGGTGTGTGAAGTCACAGAATAGAGGTGTCTGAAGACATAGTATGGAGTTTTGTGAAGTCAGAATGCAGGTGTGTGAGGTCACAGAATGGAGGTGTGTGAAGTCACAGAATGGAGGTGTGTGAAGTCACAGAATGGAGGTGAGTGAAGTCATAGAATGCTGGTGTGTGAAGTCACAGAATGGAGTTGTGTGAAGTCAGAATGGAGTTGTGTGAAGTCACAGAATGGAGGTGTGTGAAGTCATAGAATGGTTTGTGAAGTCAGAATGTGGGTGTGTGAAGTCACAGAATGGAGGTGAGTGAAGTCACAGAGGGGGTGTGTGTAGTCATAGAATGGAGGATTGTGACGTCAGAAAAGGGAGGTGTGTGAAGCACAGAATGGAGGTGTGTGATGTCATAGAATGCAGGTGTGTGAAGTCAAAGAGGAGGTGTGTGAAGTCACAGAATGGAGGTGTGTGAGTCCTAGAATAGAGGTAAGTGAAGGTAGAGAATGCAGGTGTGTGAAGTCACAGAATGGAGGTGTGTGAGGTTACAGAATGGAGGTGTGTGAAGTCAGAGTGGAGGTGTGTGAAGTCAGAGAATGTAGGTGTGTGAAGTCAGAGAATGGAGGTGTGTGAAGTCACAGAATGGAAGTGTGTGAAGTCACAGAGGGGAGTTTTGTGAAGTCAAAATGGAGGTTTGTGAAGTCACAGAATGGAGGTGTCTGAAGTCAAAGAATGGAGGTGTGTATAGTCACAGAATGGAGGTGTGTGAAGTCAGAATGGAGGTGTGTGAAGTCATAGAATGGAGGTGTGTGAAGTCAGAATGGAGGTATGTGAAGTCATAGAATGTGGGTGTGTGAACTCATAGAATGGAGGTGTATGAAGTCACAGAATGGAGGTGTGTGCAGTCTTAGAATGGAAGTGTGTGAAATCACAGAATGGAGGTGTGTGATGCCACAGAATGGAGGTGTGTGAAGTCATAGAATGGAGGTGTTGAAGTTAAAAAGGAGGTGTGTGAAGTCAGAATGGAGGTGCGTGAAGTCACAGAATGGAGGTTGTGAAGTCATAGAATGGAGGTGTGTGAAGTCATAGAATGGAGGTGTGTGAAGTCACATAATGGAGGTGTGTGAAGTCAAAATGGAGTTGTGTGAAGTCAGAGAATGGAGGAGTGTGAAGTCACAGAATGGAGGTGTGTGAAGACAAAAGGAGGTGTGAGAAGTCATAGAATGGCGGTGTGTCAAGGCACAGAATGAAAGTGTGTGAAGTCACAGAATGGAGGTGTGTGAACTCAGAGTGGAGGTGAGTGAAGTCACGGAATGGAGGTGTGTGAAGTCACACAATGGAGGTGTGTGAAGTCATAGAATGGAGGTGTGAGAAGTCACAGAATCGAGGTGTGCAAAGTCAGATTGGAGGTGTGTGAAGTCATAGAATGGCGGTGTGTCAAGGCACAGATTGAAAGTGTGTGAAGTCACAGAATGGAGGTGTGTGAACTCAGAATGGAGGTGAGTGAAGTCACGGAATGGAGGTGTGTGAAGTCATAGAGTGGACGTGTGTGAAGTCAAAGAATTGAGGTGTGTGAAGTCAGAATGGAGGTGTGTGAAGTCATATTGGAGGTGGGTGAAATGATAGAATGGATGTTTCGAAGTAAGAATGGAGTTGTGTGAAGTGATAGAATGGAGTTGTGTGAAGTCACAGATTGGAGATGGGTGAAGTCATAGAATGGAGGTGTGAGAAATCATAGAATGGAGGTGTGTGAAGTCACAGAATGGACATGTGTGAACTCAGAATGGAGGTGTGTGAAGTCATAGAATAGCGGTGTGTGAAGTCACAGAATGGAGATGTGTGAAGTCATAGAATGGAGGTGTGTGAAGTCACAGAATGGAGGTGTGTGAAGTCACAGAATGGAGATGTGTGAAGTCATAGAATGGAGGTGTGTGAAGTCAAAGAGGAGGTGTGTGAAGTAAGAATGAAGGTGTGTGAAGTCACAGAATGGAGGTGTGTGAAGTCATACAATGGACGTGTGTGAAGTCATAGAATGGAGGTGTGTGAAGTAAGAATGAAGGTGTGTGAAGTCACAGAATGGAGGTGTGTGAAGTCATAGAATGGACGTGTGTGAAGTCATAGAATGGAGGTGTGTGAAGTCAGAATGGAGGTGTGTGAAATCAGAATGGAGGTGTGTGAAGTCACAGAATGAAAGTGTGTGAAGTCATAGAATGGAGGTGTATGAAGGCATAGAATGGCGGTGAGTTAGGTCATAGAATGGAGGTCTGTGAAGTCACAGAATGGAGGTGTGTGAATACAGAATGGAGGTGTGTGAAGTCACAGAATAGAGGTGTCTGAAGACATATTATGGAGTTTTGTGAAGTCAGAATGCAGGTGTGTGAGGTCACAGAATGGAGGTGTGTGAAGTCACAGAATGGAGGTGTGTGAAGTCACAGAATGGAGGTGAGTGAAGTCATAGAATGCTGGTGTGTGAAGTCACAGAATGGAGTTGTGTGAAGTCAGAATGGAGTTGTGTGAAGTCACAGAATGGAGGTGTGTGAAGTCATAGAATGGTTTGTGAAGTCAGAATGTGGGTGTGTGAAGTCACAGAATGGAGGTGAGTGAAGTCACAGAGGGGGTGTGTGTAGTCATAGAATGGAGGATTGTGACGTCAGAAAAGGGAGGTGTGTGAAGCACAGAATGGAGGTGTGTGATGTCATAGAATGCAGGTGTGTGAAGTCAAAGAGGAGGTGTGTGAAGTCACAGAATGGAGGTGTGTGAGTCCTAGAATAGAGGTAAGTGAAGGTAGAGAATGCAGGTGTGTGAAGTCACAGAATGGAGGTGTGTGAGGTTACAGAATGGAGGTGTGTGAAGTCAGAGTGGAGGTGTGTGAAGTCAGAGAATGTAGGTGTGTGAAGTCAGAGAATGGAGGTGTGTGAAGTCACAGAATGGAAGTGTGTGAAGTCACAGAGGGGAGTTTTGTGAAGTCAAAATGGAGGTTTGTGAAGTCACAGAATGGAGGTGTCTGAAGTCAAAGAATGGAGGTGTGTATAGTCACAGAATGGAGGTGTGTGAAGTCAGAATGGAGGTGTGTGAAGTCATAGAATGGAGGTGTGTGAAGTCAGAATGGAGGTATGTGAAGTCATAGAATGTGGGTGTGTGAACTCATAGAATGGAGGTGTATGAAGTCACAGAATGGAGGTGTGTGCAGTCTTAGAATGGAAGTGTGTGAAATCACAGAATGGAGGTGTGTGATGCCACAGAATGGAGGTGTGTGAACTCAGAGTGGAGGTTGTGAAGTCATAGAATGGAGGTGTGTGAAGTCATAGAATGGAGGTGTGTGAAGTCACATAATGGAGGTGTGTGAAGTCAAAATGGAGTTGTGTGAAGTCAGAGAATGGAGGAGTGTGAAGTCACAGAATGGAGGTGTGTGAAGACAAAAGGAGGTGTGAGAAGTCATAGAATGGCGGTGTGTCAAGGCACAGAATGAAAGTGTGTGAAGTCACAGAATGGAGGTGTGTGAACTCAGAGTGGAGGTGAGTGAAGTCACGGAATGGAGGTGTGTGAAGTCACACAATGGAGGTGTGTGAAGTCATAGAATGGAGGTGTGAGAAGTCACAGAATCGAGGTGTGCAAAGTCAGATTGGAGGTGTGTGAAGTCATAGAATGGCGGTGTGTCAAGGCACAGATTGAAAGTGTGTGAAGTCACAGAATGGAGGTGTGTGAACTCAGAATGGAGGTGAGTGAAGTCACGGAATGGAGGTGTGTGAAGTCATAGAGTGGACGTGTGTGAAGTCAAAGAATTGAGGTGTGTGAAGTCAGAATGGAGGTGTGTGAAGTCATATTGGAGGTGGGTGAAATGATAGAATGGATGTTTCGAAGTAAGAATGGAGTTGTGTGAAGTCATAGAATGGAGGTGTGTGAAGTCACAGATTGGAGCTGGGTGAAGTCATAGAATGGAGGTGTGTGAAATCATAGAATGGAGGTGTGTGAAGTCACAGAATGGACATGTGTGAACTCAGAATGGAGGTGTGTGAAGTCATAGAATAGCGGTGTGTGAAGTCACAGAATGGAGATGTGTGAAGTCATAGAATGGAGGTGTGTGAAGTCACAGAATGGAGGTGTGTGAAGTCACAGAATGGAGATGTGTGAAGTCATAGAATGGAGGTGTGTGAAGTCAAAGAGGAGGTGTGTGAAGTAAGAATGAAGGTGTGTGAAGTCACAGAATGGAGGTGTGTGAAGTCATACAATGGACGTGTGTGAAGTCATAGAATGGAGGTGTGTGAAGTAAGAATGAAGGTGTGTGAAGTCACAGAATGGAGGTGTGTGAAGTCATAGAATGGACGTGTGTGAAGTCATAGAATGGAGGTGTGTGAAGTCAGAATGGAGGTGTGTGAAATCAGAATGGAGGTGTGTGAAGTCACAGAATGAAAGTGTGTGAAGTCATAGAATGGAGGTGTATGAAGGCATAGAATGGCGGTGAGTGAGGTCATAGAATGGAGGTGTGTGAAGTCACAGAATGGAGGTGTGTGAAGTCACAGAATGGAGGTGAGTGAAGTCATAGAATGCTGGTGTGTGAAGTCACAGAATGGAGTTGTGTGAAGTCAGAATGGATTTGTGTGAAGTCACAGAATGGAGGTGTGTGAAGTCATAGAATGGTTTGTGAAGTCAGAATGTGGGTGTGTGAAGTCACAGAATGGAGGTGAGTGAAGTCACAGAATGGACATGGGTGAACTCAGAATGGAGGTGTGTGAAGTCATAGAATAGCGGTGTGTGAAGTCACAGAATGGAGATGTGTGAAGTCATAGAATGGAGGTGTGTGAAGTCACAGAATGGAGGTGTGTGAAGTCACAGAATGGAGATGTGTGAAGTCATAGAATGGAGGTGTGTGAAGTCAAAGAGGAGGTGTGTGAAGTAAGAATGAAGGTGTGTGAAGTCACAGAATGGAGGTGTGTGAAGTCATACAATGGACGTGTGTGAAGTCATAGAATGGAGGTGTGTGAAGTAAGCATGAAGGTGTGTGAAGTCACAGAATGGAGGTGTGTGAAGTCATAGAATGGACGTGTGTGAAGTCATAGAATGGAGGTGTGTGAAGTCAGAATGGAGGTGTGTGAAATCAGAATGGAGGTGTGTGAAGTCACAGAATGAAAGTGTGTGAAGTCATAGAATGGAGGTGTATGAAGGCATAGAATGGCGGTGAGTGAGGTCATAGAATGGAGGTGTGTGAAGTCACAGAATGGAGGTGTGTGAAGTCACAGAATGGAGGTGAGTGAAGTCATAGAATGCTGGTGTGTGAAGTCACAGAATGGAGTTGTGTGAAGTCAGAATGGAGTTGTGTGAAGTCACAGAATGGAGGTGTGTGAAGTCATAGAATGGTTTGTGAAGTCAGAATGTGGGTGTGTGAAGTCACAGAATGGAGGTGAGTGAAGTCACAGAATGGACATGGGTGAACTCAGAATGGAGGTGTGTGAAGTCATAGAATAGCGGTGTGTGAAGTCACAGAATGGAGATGTGTGAAGTCATAGAATGGAGGTGTGTGAAGTCACAGAATGGAGGTGTGTGAAGTCACAGAATGGAGATGTGTGAAGTCATAGAATGGAGGTGTGTGAAGTCAAAGAGGAGGTGTGTGAAGTAAGAATGAAGGTGTGTGAAGTCACAGAATGGAGGTGTGTGAAGTCATACAATGGACGTGTGTGAAGTCATAGAATGGAGGTGTGTGAAGTAAGCATGAAGGTGTGTGAAGTCACAGAATGGAGGTGTGTGAAGTCATAGAATGGACGTGTGTGAAGTCATAGAATGGAGGTGTGTGAAGTCAGAATGGAGGTGTGTGAAATCAGAATGGAGGTGTGTGAAGTCACAGAATGAAAGTGTGTGAAGTCATAGAATGGAGGTGTATGAAGGCATAGAATGGCGGTGAGTGAGGTCATAGAATGGAGGTCTGTGAAGTCACAGAATGGAGGTGTGTGAATACAGAATGGAGGTGTGTGAAGTCACAGAATAGAGGTGTCTGAAGACATAGTATGGAGTTTTGTGAAGTCAGAATGCAGGTGTGTGAGGTCACAGAATGGAGGTGTGTGAAGTCACAGAATGGAGGTGTGTGAAGTCACAGAATGGAGGTGAGTGAAGTCATAGAATGCTGGTGTGTGAAGTCACAGAATGGAGTTGTGTGAAGTCAGAATGGAGTTGTGTGAAGTCACAGAATGGAGGTGTGTGAAGTCATAGAATGGTTTGTGAAGTCAGAATGTGGGTGTGTGAAGTCACAGAATGGAGGTGAGTGAAGTCACAGAGGGGGTGTGTGTAGTCATAGAATGGAGGATTGTGACGTCAGAAAAGGGAGGTGTGTGAAGCACAGAATGGAGGTGTGTGATGTCATAGAATGCAGGTGTGTGAAGTCAAAGAGGAGGTGTGTGAAGTCACAGAATGGAGGTGTGTGAGTCCTAGAATAGAGGTAAGTGAAGGTAGAGAATGCAGGTGTGTGAAGTCACAGAATGGAGGTGTGTGAGGTTACAGAATGGAGGTGTGTGAAGTCAGAGTGGAGGTGTGTGAAGTCAGAGAATGTAGGTGTGTGAAGTCAGAGAATGGAGGTGTGTGAAGTCACAGAGTGGAAGTGTGTGAAGTCACAGAGGGGAGTTTTGTGAAGTCAAAATGGAGGTTTGTGAAGTCACAGAATGGAGGTGTCTGAAGTCAAAGAATGGAGGTGTGTATAGTCACAGAATGGAGGTGTGTGAAGTCAGAATGGAGGTGTGTGAAGTCATAGAATGGAGGTGTGTGAAGTCAGAATGGAGGTATGTGAAGTCATAGAATGTGGGTGTGTGAACTCATAGAATGGAGGTGTATGAAGTCACAGAATGGAGGTGTGTGCAGTCTTAGAATGGAAGTGTGTGAAATCACAGAATGGAGGTGTGTGATGCCACAGAATGGAGGTGTGTGAACTCAGAGTGGAGGTTGTGAAGTCATAGAATGGAGGTGTGTGAAGTCATAGAATGGAGGTGTGTGAAGTCACATAATGGAGGTGTGTGAAGTCAAAATGGAGTTGTGTGAAGTCAGAGAATGGAGGAGTGTGAAGTCACAGAATGGAGGTGTGTGAAGACAAAAGGAGGTGTGAGAAGTCATAGAATGGCGGTGTGTCAAGGCACAGAATGAAAGTGTGTGAAGTCACAGAATGGAGGTGTGTGAACTCAGAGTGGAGGTGAGTGAAGTCACGGAATGGAGGTGTGTGAAGTCACACAATGGAGGTGTGTGAAGTCATAGAATGGAGGTGTGAGAAGTCACAGAATCGAGGTGTGCAAAGTCAGATTGGAGGTGTGTGAAGTCATAGAATGGCGGTGTGTCAAGGCACAGATTGAAAGTGTGTGAAGTCACAGAATGGAGGTGTGTGAACTCAGAATGGAGGTGAGTGAAGTCACGGAATGGAGGTGTGTGAAGTCATAGAGTGGACGTGTGTGAAGTCAAAGAATTGAGGTGTGTGAAGTCAGAATGGAGGTGTGTGAAGTCATATTGGAGGTGGGTGAAATGATAGAATGGATGTTTCGAAGTAAGAATGGAGTTGTGTGAAGTCATAGAATGGAGGTGTGTGAAGTCACAGATTGGAGATGGGTGAAGTCATAGAATGGAGGTGTGTGAAATCATAGAATGGAGGTGTGTGAAGTCACAGAATGGACATGTGTGAACTCAGAATGGAGGTGTGTGAAGTCATAGAATAGCGGTGTGTGAAGTCATAGAATGGAGATGTGTGAAGTCACAGAATGGAGGTGTGTGAAGTCAAAAGGGAGGTGTGTGAAATCACAGAATGGAGGTATGTGAAGACACAGAATGAAGGTGTGTGAAGTCAGAGAATGGAGATGTGTGAAGTCATAGATTCAGGCGTGTGAAGTCACAGAATGGAGGTGTGTGAAGTCAGAGAATGCAGGTGTGTGAAGTCATAGAATGGAGGTGTGTGAAGTCACACAATGGAGGTGTGTGAAGTCACAGAATGGAGGTGTGTGAAGTCATAGAATGGAGGTGTGAGAAGTCACAGAATCGAGGTGTGCGAAGTCAGATTGGAGGTGTGTGAAATCATAGAATGAAGGTGTGTGAAGTCACAGAATGGAGGTGTGTGATGTCATAGAATGGAGGTGTGTGAAGTCAAAGAGGAGGTGTGTGAAGTCAAAATGGAGGTGTGTGAAGTCACAGAATGGAGGTTCGTGAACTCAGAATGGAAGTGTGTGAAGTCAGAGAATGCAGGTGTGTGAAGAGGTAGAATTGAAGTGTGTGAAGTCATAGAATGGAGGTGTGTGAAGTCAGAATGGAGGTGTGTGAAGTCAGAGTAGAGGTGTGTGAAGTCACAGAATGGAGGTGTGTGAAGTCATAGAATGGAGGTGTATGAAGTCATAGGATGGCGGTGTGTGATGTCATAGAATGGATGTGTGTGAAGTCACAGAATGGAGGTGTGTAAGCTCAGAATGGAGGTGTGTGAATTCACAGAATGGAGGTGTGTGAAGACATAGTATGGAGGTGTGTGAAGTCACAGGATGTAGGTGTGTGAAGTTACAGAATGGAGGTGTGTGAAGTCAGAATGGAGGTGTGTGAAGTCATAGAATGGAGGTGTATGAAGTCAGAATGGAGGTGTGTGAAGTCATAGAATGGGGGTGTGTGAAGTCATAGAATGGAGGTGTGTGAAGTCACAATATGGAGGTGTGTGAAGTCATAGAATGGAGGTGTGTGAATTCAAAGAGGAGGTGTGTGAAGTCAGAATGGACGTGTGTGAAATCACAGAATGGAGGTGTGTGAACTCAGAATGGACGTGTGTGAAGTCACAGAATGGAGGTGTGTGAAGTTATAGAATGGACGTGTGTGAAGTCATTGAATGGAGGTGTGTGAAGTCACAATGGAGGTGTGTGAAGTCAGAAGGAGGTGTTTGAACTCAGAGAATGGATGTTTGTGAATTAAGAATGGAGGTGTGTGAAGTCATACAATGGATTTTTGTGACGTCAGAGAATGGAGGTGTGTGAAGTCACAGAATGGAGGTGTGTGAAGTCACAGAATGCACATGTGTGAAGTCACAGAATGGAGGTTTGTGAAGTTAAAATGGAGGTGTGTGAAGTCAGAAAATGGAGGAGTGGAAAGTCAAAGAATGGAGGTGTGTGAAGTCAAAAATGGAGGTGTGTGAAGTCACAGGATGGAGGTATGTGAAGTCACAGAATGGAGGTGTGTGAAGTCAGAGAATGGAGGTGTGTGAAGTCAGACACTGTAGGTGTGTGAAGTCAGAGAATGGAGGTGTGTGAAGTCACAGAATGGAGGTGCGTGAAGTCAAATGGAGGTGTGTGAAGTCAGAATGGAGGTGTGTGAGGTCACAGAATGGAGATGTGTGAAGTCAGATAGGGGTGTGTGAAGTCATAGAATGGAGGTGTGTGAAGTCAGAATGTAGGTGTGTGAAGTCATTGAATGGAGGTGTGTGAAGTCACAGAATGAAGGTGTCTGAAGTCACAGAACGGAGGTGTGTGAAGTCATAGAATGGAGGTGTGTGAAGTCAAAGACGAGGTGTGTGATGTCAGAATGGAGGTATGTGAAGTCACATGATGGAGGTGTGTGAATTCACAGAATGGAGGTGTGTGAAGTCAGAGAATGTAGGTGTGTCAAGTCAGAGAATGGAGGTGTGTGAAGTCACAGAATGGATTGTGTGAAGTCATAAAATGGAGGTGTGTGAAGTCAGAATGGAGGTGTGTGAAGTCACAGAATGGAGGTATGTGAAGTCAAAATGGAGGCGTGTGAAATCATAGAATGGAGGTGTGTGAAGTCAAAGACGAGGTGTGTGATGTCAGAATGGAGGTATATGAAGTCACAGAATGGAGGTGTGTGAACTCACAGAATGGAGGTGTGTGAAGTCAGAGAATGTAGGTGTGTGAAGTCAGAGAATGGAGGTGTGTGAAGTCACAGAATGGAAGTGTGTGAAGTCACAGAGGGGAGTTTTGTGAAGTCAAAATTGAGGTGTGTGAAGTCACAGAATGGAGGTGTGTGAAGTCAAAGAATGGAGGTGTGTGAAGTCACAGAATGGAGGTCTGTATATTCACAGAATGGAGGTGTGTGAAGTCAGAATGGAGGTGTGTGAAGTCATAGAATGGAGGTGTGTGAAGTCAGAATAGAGGTGTGTGAAGTCATAGAATGGGGGTGTGTGAAGTCATAGAATGGAGGTGTGTGAAGTCATACTATGGCGGTGGGTGAAGTCATAGAATGGAAGTGTGTGAAGTCACAGAATGGAGGTGTGTGATGTCACAGAATGGAGGTGTGTGAGGTCATAGAATGGAGGTGTGTGAAGTGAAAAAGGAGGTGTGTGAAGTCAGAATGGAGGTGCGTGAAGTCACAGAATGGAGGTGTGTGAATTCAGAATGGAGGTATGTGAAGTCACAGAGTGGAGGTGTGTGAAGTCATAGAATAGACATGCGTGAAGTCATAGATTGGAGGTGTTTGAAGTCACAGAATGGAGGTTGTGAAGTCATAGAATGGAGGTGTGTGAAGTCATAGAATGGAGGTGTGTGAAGTCATATAATGGAGGTGTGTGAAGTCATAATGGAGTTGTGTGAAGTCAGAGAATGGAGGAGTGTGAAGTCACAGAATGGAGGTGTGTGAAGTCAAAAGGGAGGTGTGTGAAATCACAGAAAGGAGGTATGTGAAGACACAAAATGGAGGTGTGTGAAGTCAGAGAATGGCGATGTGTGAAGTCATAGAATGCAGGTGTGTGAAGTCACAGAATGAAGGTGTCTGATGTCACAAAACGGAGGTGTGTGACATCATAGAATATAGGTGTGTGAAGTCAAAGACGAGCTGTGTGATGTCAGAATGGAGGTAGGTGAAGTCACAGAATGGAGGTGTGTGAACTCACAGAATGGAGGTGTGTGAAGTCAGCGAATGTAGGTGTGTGAAATCAGAGAATGGAGGTGTGTGAAGTCACAGAGGGGAGTTTTGTGAAGTCAAAATGGAGGTGTGTGAAGTCACAGAATGGAGGTGTGTGAAGTCAAAGAATGGAGGTTTGTGAAGTCACAGAATGGAGGTCTGTATAGTCACAGAATGGAGGTATGTGAAGTCAGAATGGAAGTGTGTGAAGTCATAGAATGGAGGTGTGTGAAGTCAGAATGGAGGTGTGTGAAGTCATAGAATGTGGGTGTGTGAACTCATAGAATGGAGGTGTATGAGGTCACAGAATGGAGGTGTGTGCAGTCTTAGAATGGAAGTGTGTGAAGTCACAGAATGGAGGTGTTTGATGTCACAGAATGGAGGTGTGTGAAGTCATAGAATGGAGGTGTTGAAGTGAAAAAGGAGGTGTGTGAAGTCAGAATGGAGGTGCGTGAAGTCACAGAATGGAGGTGTGTGAATTCAGAATGGAGGTGTGTGAAGTCACAGAATGGAGGTGTGTGAAGTAATAGAATAGAAGTGTGTGAAGTCATAGAATGGAGATGTGTGAAGTCACAGAATGGAGGTGTGTGAAGTCAAAAGGGAGGTGTGTGAAATCACAGAATGGAGGTATATGAAGACACAGAATGGAGGTGTGTGAAGTCAGAGAATGGAGATGTGTGAAGTCATAGATTCAGGCGTGTGAAGTCACAGAATGGAGGTGTGTGAAGTCAGAGAATGCAGGTGTGTGAAGTCATAGAATGGAGGTGTGTGAAGTCACACAATGGAGGTGTGTGAAGTCACAGAATGGAGGTGTGTGAAGTCATAGAATGGAGGTGTGAGAAGTCACAGAATCGAGGTGTGCGAAGTCAGATTGGAGGTGTGTGAAATCATAGAATGAAGGTGTGTGAAGTCACAGAATGGAGGTGTGTGATGTCATAGAATGGAGGTGTGTGAAGTCAAAGAGGAGGTGTGTGAAGTCAAAATGGAGGTGTGTGAAGTCACAGAATGGAGGTTCGTGAACTCAGAATGGAAGTGTGTGAAGTCAGAGAATGCAGGTGTGTGAAGAGGTAGAATTGAAGTGTGTGAAGTCATAGAATGGAGGTGTGTGAAGTCAGAATGGAGGTGTGTGAAGTCAGAGTAGAGGTGTGTGAAGTCACAGAATGGAGGTGTGTGAAGTCATAGAATGGAGGTGTATGAAGTCATAGAATGGCGGTGTGTGATGTCATAGAATGGATGTGTGTGAAGTCACAGAATGGAGGTGTGTAAGCTCAGAATGGAGGTGTGTGAATTCACAGAATGGAGGTGTGTGAAGACATAGTATGGAGGTGTGTGAAGTCACAGGATGTAGGTGTGTGAAGTTACAGAATGGAGGTGTGTGAAGTCAGAATGGAGGTGTGTGAAGTCATAGAATGGAGGTGTATGAAGTCAGAATGGAGGTGTGTGAAGTCATAGAATGGGGGTGTGTGAAGTCATAGAATGGAGGTGTGTGAAGTCACAATATGGAGGTGTGTGAAGTCATAGAATGGAGGTGTGTGAATTCAAAGAGGAGGTGTGTGAAGTCAGAATGGACGTGTGTGAAGTCACAGAATGGAGGTGTGTGAACTCAGAATGGACGTGTGTGAAGTCACAGAATGGAGGTGTGTGAAGTTATAGAATGGACGTGTGTGAAGTCATTGAATGGAGGTGTGTGAAGTCACAATGGAGGTGTGTGAAGTCAGAAGGAGGTGTTTGAACTCAGAGAATGGATGTTTGTGAATTAAGAATGGAGGTGTGTGAAGTCATACAATGGATTTTTGTGACGTCAGAGAATGGAGGTGTGTGAAGTCACAGAATGGAGGTGTGTGAAGTCACAGAATGCACATGTGTGAAGTCACAGAATGGAGGTTTGTGAAGTTAAAATGGAGGTGTGTGAAGTCAGAAAATGGAGGAGTGGAAAGTCAAAGAATGGAGGTGTGTGAAGTCAAAAATGGAGGTGTGTGAAGTCACAGGATGGAGGTATGTGAAGTCATAGAATGGAGGTGTGTGAAGTCAGAGAATGGAGGTGTGTGAAGTCAGACACTGTAGGTGTGTGAAGTCAGAGAATGGAGGTGTGTGAAGTCACAGAATGGAGGTGCGTGAAGTCAAATGGAGGTGTGTGAAGTCAGAATGGAGGTGTGTGAGGTCACAGAATGGAGATGTGTGAAGTCAGATGGGGGTATGTGAAGTCATAGAATGGAGGTGTGTGAAGTCAGAATGTAGGTGTGTGAAGTCATAGAATGGAGGTGTGTGAAGTCACAGAATGAAGGTGTCTGAAGTCACAGAACGGAGGTGTGTGAAGTCATAGAATGGAGGTGTGTGAAGTCAAAGACGAGGTGTGTGATGTCAGAATGGAGGTATGTGAAGTCACATGATGGAGGTGTGTGAATTCACAGAATGGAGGTGTGTGAAGTCAGAGAATGTAGGTGTGTCAAGTCAGAGAATGGAGGTGTGTGAAGTCACAGAATGGATTGTGTGAAGTCATAAAATGGAGGTGTGTGAAGTCAGAATGGAGGTGTGTGAAGTCACAGAATGGAGGTATGTGAAGTCAAAATGGAGGAGTGTGAAATCATAGAATGGAGGTGTGTGAAGTCAAAGACGAGGTGTGTGATGTCAGAATGGAGGTATGTGAAGTCACAGAATGGAGGTGTGTGAACTCACAGAATGGAGGTGTGTGAAGTCAGAGAATGTAGGTCTGTGAAGTCAGAGAATGGAGGTGTGTGAAGTCACAGAATGGAAGTGTGTGAAGTCACAAAGGGGAGTTTTGTGAAGTCAAAATTGAGGTGTGTGAAGTCACAGAATGGAGGTGTGTGAAGTCAAAGAATGGAGGTGTGTGAAGTCACAGAATGGAGGTCTGTATATTCACAGAATGGAGGTGTGTGAAGTCAGAATGGAGGTGTGTGAAGTCATAGAATGGAGGTGTGTGAAGTCAGAATAGAGGTGTGTGAAGTCATAGAATGGGGGTGTGTGAAGTCATAGAATGGAGCTGTGTGAAGTCATACTATGGCGGTGGGTGAAGTCATAGAATGGAAGTGTGTGAAGTCACAGAATGGAGGTGTGTGATGTCACAGAATGGAGGTGTGTGAGGTCATAGAATGGAGGTGTGTGAAGTGAAAAAGGAGGTGTGTGAAGTCAGAATGGAGGTGCGTGAAGTCACAGAATGGAGGTGTGTGAATTCAGAATGGAGGTATGTGAAGTCACAGAGTGGAGGTGTGTGAAGTCATAGAATAGACGTGTGTGAAGTCATAGATTGGAGGTGTGTGAAGTCACAGAATGGAGGTTGTGAAGTCATAGAATGGAGGTGTGTGAAGTCATAGAATGCAGGTGTGTAAAGTCATATAATGGAGGTGTGTGAAGTCATAATGGAGTTGTGTGAAGTCAGAGAATGGAGGAGTGTGAAGTCACAGAATGGAGGTTTGTGAAGTCAAAAGGGAGGTGTGTGAAATCACAGAATGGAGGTATGTGAAGACACAGAATGGAGGTGTGTGAAGTCAGAGAAAGGAGATGTGTGAAGTCATAGAATGCAGGTGTGTGAAGTCACAGAATGAAGGTGTCTGATGTCACAGAACGGAGGTGTGTGACATCATAGAATATAGGTGTGTGAAGTCAAAGACGAGCTGTGTGATGTCAGAATGGAGGTAGGTGAAGTCACAGAATGGAGGTGTGTGAACTCACAGAATGGAGGTGTGTGAAGTCAGCGAATGTAGGTGTGTGAAATCAGAGAATGGAGGTGTGTGAAGTCACAGAGGGGAGTTTTGTGAAGTCAAAATGGAGGTGGGTGAAGTCACAGAATGGAGGTTTGTGAAGTCAAGGAATGGAGGTGCGTGACGTCACAGAATGGAGGTCTGTATAGTCACAGAATGGAGGTGTGTGAAGTCAGAATGGAGGTGTGTGAAGTCATAGAATGGAGGTGTGTGAAATCAGAATGGAGGTGTGTGAAGTCATAGAATGTGGGTGTGTGAACTCATAGAATGGAGGTGTATGAAGTCACAGAATGGAGGTGTGTGCAGTCTTAGAATGGAAGTGTGTGAAGTCACAGAATTGAGGTGTGTGATGTCACAGAATGGAGGTGTGTGAAGTCATAGAATGGAGGTGTTGAAGTGAAAAAGGATGTGTGTGAAGTCAGAATGGAGGTGCGTGAAGTCACAGAATGGAGGTGTGTGAATTCAGAATGGAGGTGTGTGAAGTCACAGAATGGAGGTGTGTGAAGTCCTAGAATAGAAGTGTGTGAAGTCATAGAATGGAGGTGTGTGTAGTCACAGAATGGAGGTGTGTGAAGTCAAAAGGGAGGTGTGTGAAATCACAGAATGGAGGTATGTGAAGACACAGAATGGAGGTGTGTGAAGTCAGAGAATGGAGATGTGTGAAGTCATAAATTCAGGCGTGTGAAGTCACAGAATGGAGCTGTGTGAAGTCAGAGAATGCAGGTGTGTGAAGTCATAGAATGGAGGTGTGTGAATTCACACAATGGAGGTGTGTGAAATCACAGAATGGAGGTGTGTGAAGTCATAGAATGGAGGTGTGAGAAGTCATTTTGGAGGTGGGTGAAATGATAGAATGGATGTTTCGAAGTAAGAATGGAGTTGTGTGAAGTCATAGAATGGAGGTGTGTGAAGTCACAGATTGGAGTTGGGTGAAGTCATAGAATGGAGGTGTGTGAAATCATAGAATGGAGGTGTGTCAAGGCACAGAATGAAAGTGTGTGAAGTCACAGAATGAAGGTTTGTGAACTCAGAATGGAGGTGAGTGAAGTCACGGAATGGAGGTGTGTGAAGTAATAGAATGGATGTGTGTGAAATCACAGAATGGACATGTGTGAACTCAGAATGGATGTGTGTGAAGTCAGAGAATGGAGATGTGTGAAGTCATAGAATCAGGCGTGTGAAGTCAGAGAATGGAGGTGTGTGAAGTCAGAGAATGCAGGTGTGTGAAGTCATAGAATGGAGGTGTGTGAAGTCATACAATGGAGGTTTGTGACGTCAGAGAATGGAGGTGTGTGAAGTCACAGAATGGAGGTGTGTGAAGTCACAGAATGCACATGTGTGAAGTCACAGAATGGAGGTGTGTGAAGTCACAGAATGGAGGTCTGTATAGTCACAGAATGGAGGTATGTGAAGTCAGAATGGAGGTGTGTGAAGTCAAAGAATGGAGGTGTGTGAAGTCAGAATGGAGGTGTGTGAAGTCATAGAATGTGGGTGTGTGAACTCATAGAATGGAGGTGTATGAAGTCACAGAATGGAGGTGTGTGCAGTCTTAGAATGGAAGTGTGTGAAGTCACAGAATGGAGGTGTGTGATGTCACAGAATGGAGGTGTGTGAAGTCATAGAATGGAGGTGTTGAAGTGAAAAAGGAGGTGTGTGAAGTCAGAATGGAGGTGCGTGAAGTCACAGAATGGAGGTGTGTGAATTCAGAATGGAGGTGTGTGAAGTCACAGAATGGTGGTGTGTGAAGTAATAGAATAGAAGTGTGTGAAGTCATAGAATGGAGATGTGTGAAGTCACAGAATGGAGGTGTGTGAAGTCAAAAGGGAGGTGTGTGAAATCACAGAATGGAGGTATGTGAAGACACAGAATGGAGGTGTGTGAAGTCAGAGAATGGAGATGTGTGAAGTCATAGATGCAGGCGTGTGAAGTCACAGAATGGAGGTGTGTGAAGTCAGAGAATGCAGGTGTGTGAAGTCATAGAATGGAGGTGTGTGAAGTCACACAATGGAGGTGTGTGAAGTCACAGAATGGAGGTGTGTGAAGTCATAGAATGGAGGTGTGAGAAGTCACAGAATCGAGGTGTGCGAAGTCAGATTGGAGGTGTGTGAAATCATAGAATGAAGGTGTGTGAAGTCACAGAATGGAGGTGTGTGATGTCATAGAATGGAGGTGTGTGAAGTCAAAGAGGAGGTGTGTGAAGTCAAAATGGAGGTGTGTGAAGTCACAGAATGGAGGTTCGTGAACTCAGAATGGAAGTGTGTGAAGTCAGAGAATGCCGGTGTGTGAAGAGGTAGAATTGAAGTGTGTGAAGTCATAGAATGGAGGTGTGTGAAGTCAGAATGGAGGTGTGTGAAGTCAGAGTAGAGGTGTGTGAAGTCACAGAATGGAGGTGTGTGAAGTCATAGAATGGAGGTGTATGAAGTCATAGAATGGCGGTGTGTGATGTCATAGAATGGATGTGTGTGAAGTCACAGAATGGAGGTGTGTAAGCTCAGAATGGAGGTGTGTGAATTCACAGAATGGAGGTGTGTGAAGACATAGTATGGAGGTGTGTGAAGTCACAGGATGTAGGTGTGTGAAGTTACAGAATGGAGGTGTGTGAAGTCAGAATGGAGGTGTGTGAAGTCATAGAATGGAGGTGTGTGAAGTCAGAATGGAGGTGTGTGAAGTCATAGAATGGGGGTGTGTGAAGTCATAGAATGGAGGTGTGTGAAGTCACAATATGGAGGTGTGTGAAGTCATAGAATGGAGGTGTGTGAATTCAAAGAGGAGGTGTGTGAAGTCAGAATGGACGTGTGTGAAGTCACAGAATGGAGGTGTGTGAACTCAGAATGGACGTGTGTGAAGTCACAGAATGGAGGTGTGTGAAGTTATAGAATGGACGTGTGTGAAGTCATTGAATGGAGGTGTGTGAAGTCACAATGGAGGTGTGTGAAGTCAGAAGGAGGTGTTTGAACTCAGAGAATGGATGTTTGTGAATTAAGAATGGAGGTGTGTGAAGTCATACAATGGATTTTTGTGACATCAGAGAATGGAGGTGTGTGAAGTCACAGAATGGAGGTGTGTGAAGTCACAGAATGCACATGTGTGAACTCACAGAATGGAGGTTTGTGAAGTTAAAATGGAGGTGTGTGAAGTCAGAAAATGGAGGAGTGGAAAGTCAAAGAATGGAGGTGTGTGAAGTCAAAAATGGAGGTGTGTGAAGTCACAGGATGGAGGTATGTGAAGTCATAGAATGGAGGTGTGTGAAGTCAGAGAATGGAGGTGTGTGAAGTCAGACACTGTAGGTGTGTGAAGTCAGAGAATGGAGGTGTGTGAAGTCACAGAATGGAGGTGCGTGAAGTCAAATGGAGGTGTGTGAAGTCAGAATGGAGGTGTGTGAGGTCACAGAATGGAGATGTGTGAAGTCAGATGGGGGTGTGTGAAGTCATAGAATGGAGGTGTGTGAAGTCAGAATGTAGGTGTGTGAAGTCATAGAATGGAGGTGTGTGAAGTCACAAAATGAAGGTGTCTGAAGTCACAGAACGGAGGTGTGTGAAGTCATAGAATGGAGGTGTGTGAAGTCAAAGACGAGGTGTGTGATGTCAGAATGGAGGTATGTGAAGTCACATGATGGAGGTGTGTGAATTCACAGAATGGAGGTGTGTGAAGTCAGAGAATGTAGGTGTGTCAAGTCAGAGAATGGAGGTGTGTGAAGTCACAGAATGGATTGTGTGAAGTCATAAAATGGAGGTGTGTGAAGTCAGAATGGAGGTGTGTGAAGTCACAGAATGGAGGTATGTGAAGTCAAAATGGAGGCGTGTGAAATCATAGAATGGAGGTGTGTGAAGTCAAAGACGAGGTGTGTGATGTCAGAATGGAGGTATGTGAAGTCACAGAATGGAGGTGTGTGAACTCACAGAATGGAGGTGTGTGAAGTCAGAGAATGTAGGTGTGTGAGTCAGAGAATGGAGGTGTGTGAAGTCACAGAATGGAAGTGTGTGAAGTCACAGAGGGGAGTTTTGTGAAGTCAAAATTGAGGTGTGTGAAGTCACAGAATGGAGGTGTGTGAAGTCAAAGAATGGAGGTGTGTGAAGTCACAGAATGGAGGTCTGTATATTCACAGAATGGAGGTGTGTGAAGTCCGAATGGAGGTGTGTGAAGTCATAGAATGGAGGTGTGTGAAGTCAGAATAGAGGTGTGTGAAGTCATAGAATGGGGGTGTGTGAAGTCATAGAATGGAGCTGTGTGAAGTCATACTATGGCGGTGGGTGAAGTCATAGAATGGAAGTGTGTGAAGTCACAGAATGGAGGTGTGTGATGTCACAGAATGGAGGTGTGTGAGGTCATAGAATGGAGGTGTGTGAAGTGAGAAAGGAGGTGTGTGAAGTCAGAATGGAGGTGCGTGAAGTCACAGAATGGAGGTGTGTGAATTCAGAATGGAGGTATGTGAAGTCACAGAGTGGAGGTGTGTGAAGTCATAGAATAGACGTGTGTGAAGTCATAGATTGGAGGTGTGTGAAGTCACAGAATGGAGGTTGTGAAGTCATAGAATGGAGGTGTGTGAAGTCATAGAATGGAGGTGTGTGAAGTCATATAATGGAGGTGTGTGAAGTCATAATGGAGTTGTGTGAAGTCAGAGAATGGAGGAGTGTGAAGTCACAGAATGGAGGTGTGTGAAGTCAAAAGGGAGGTGTGTGAAATCACAGAATGGAGGTATGTGAAGACACAGAATGGAGGTGTGTGAAGTCAGAGAATGGAGATGTGTGAAGTCATAGAATGCAGGTGTGTGAAGTCACAGAATGAAGGTGTCTGATGTCACAGAACGGAGGTGTGTGACATCATAGAATATAGGTGTGTGAAGTCAAAGACGAGCTGTGTGATGTCAGAATGGAGGTAAGTGAAGTCACAGAATGGAGGTGTGTGAACTCACAGAATGGAGGTGTGTGAAGTCAGCGAATGTAGGTGTGTGAAATCAGAGAATGGAGGTGTGTGAAGTCACAGAGGGGAGTTTTGTGAAGTCAAAATGGAGGTGGGTGAAGTCACAGAATGGAGGTGTGTGAAGTCAGAATGGAGGTGTGTGAAGTCAGAGTAGAGGTGTGTGAAGTCACAGAATGGAGGTGTGTGAAGTCATAGAATGGAGGTGTATGAAGTCATAGAATGGCGGTGTGTGATGTCATAGAATGGATGTGTGTGAAGTCACAGAATGGAGGTGTGTAAGCTCAGAGTGGAGGTGTGTGAATTCACAGAATGGAGGTGTGTGAAGACATAGTATGGAGGTGTGTGAAGTCACAGGATGTAGGTGTGTGAAGTTACAGAATGGAGGTGTGTGAAGTCAGAATGGAGGTGTGTGAAGTCATAGAATGGAGGTGTGTGAAGTCAGAATGGAGGTGTGTGAAGTCATAGAATGGGGGTGTGTGAACTCATAGAATGGATGTTTGTGAATTAAGAATGGAGGTGTGTGAAGTCATACAATGGATTTTTGTGACGTCAGAGAATGGAGGTGTGTGAAGTCACAGAATGGAGGTGTGTGAAGTCACAGAATGCACATGTGTGAAGTCACAGAATGGAGGTTTGTGAAGTTAAAATGGAGATGTGTGAAGTCAGAAAATGGAGGAGTGGAAAGTCAAAGAATGGAGGTGTGTGAAGTCAAACTGGAGGTGTGTGAAGTCACAGGATGGAGGTATGTGAAGTCATAGAATGGAGGTGTGTGAAGTCAGAGAATGGAAGTGCGTGAAGTCAGACACTGTAGGTGTGTGAAGTCAGAGAATGGAGGTGTGTGAAGTCACAGGATGGAGGTATGTGAAGTCATAGAATGGAGGTGTGTGAAGTCAGAGAATGGAGGTGTGTGAAGTCAGACAGTGTAGGTGTGTGAAGTCAGAGAATGGAGGTGTGTGAAGTCACAGAATGGAGGTGCGTGAAGTCAAAATGGAGGTGTGTGAAGTCAGAATGGAGGTGTGTGAGGTCACAGAATGGAGATGTGTGAAGTCAGATGGGGGTGTGTGAAGTCATAGAATGGAGGTGTGTGAAGTCAGAATGTAGGTGTGTGAAGTCATAGAATGGAAGTGTGTGAAGTCACAGAATGAAGGTGTCTGAAGTCACAGAACGGAGGTGTGTGAAGTCATAGAATGGAGGTGTGTGAAGTCAGAGAATGTAGGTGTGTCAAGTCAGAGAATGGAGGTGTGTGAAGTCACAGAATGGAAGTGTGTGAAGTCATAAAATGGAGGTGCGTGAAGTGAAAATGGAGGTGTGTGAAGTCAGAATGGAGGTGTGTGAGGTCACAGAATGGAGATGTGTGAAGTCAGATGGGGGTGTGTGAAGTCATAGAATGGAGGTGTGTGAAGTCAGAATGTCGGTGTGGTGAAGTCATAGAATGGAGGTGTGTGAAGTCACAGAATGAAGGTGTCTGAAGTCACAGAACGGAGGTGTGTGAAGTCATAGAATGGAGGTGTGTGAAGTCAAAGACGAGGTGTGTGATGTCAGAATGGAGGTATGTGAAGTCACATGATGGAGGTGTGTGAATTCACAGAATGGAGGTGTGTGAAGTCAGAGAATGTAGGTGTGTCAAGTCAGAGAATGGAGGTGTGTGAAGTCACAGAATGGAAGTGTGTGAAGTCATAAAATGGAGGTGTGTGAAGTCAGAATGGAGGTGTGTGAAGTCACAGAATGGAGGTATGTGAAGTCAAAATGGAGGCGTGTGAAATCATAGAATGGAGGTGTGTGAAGTCAAAGACGAGGTGTGTGATGTCAGAATGGAGGTATGTGAAGTCACAGAATGGAGGTGTGTGAACTCACAGAATCGAGGTGTGTGAAGTCAGAGAATGTAGGTGTGTGAAGTCAGAGAATGAGGTGTGTGAAGTCACAGAATGGAAGTGTGTGAAGTCACAGAGGGGAGTTTTGTGAAGTCAAAATGGAGGTGTGTGAAGTCACAGAATGGAGGTGTGAGAAGTCAAAGAATGGAGGTGTGTGAAGTCACAGAATGGAGGTCTGTATATTCACAGAATGGAGGTGTGTGAAGTCAGAATGGAGGTGTGTGAAGTCATAGAATGGAGGTGTGTGAAGTCAGAATAGAGGTGTGTGAAGTCATAGAATGGGGGTGTGTGAAGTCATAGAATGGAGGTGTGTGAGGTCATACTATGGCGGTGGGTGAAGTCATAGAATGGAAGTGTGTGAAGTCACAGAATGGAGGTGTGTGATGTCACAGAATGGAGGTGTGTGAGGTCATAGAATGGAGGTGTGTGAGTGAAAAAGGAGGTGTGTGAAGTCAGAATGGGGGTGCGTGAAGTCACAGAATGGAGGTGTGTGAATTCAGAATGGAGGTTTGTGAAGTCACAGAGTGGAGGTGTGTGAAGTCATAGAATAGACGTGCGTGAAGTCATAGGTTGGAGGTGTGTGAACTCACAGAATGGAGGTTGTGAAGTCATAGAATGGAGGTGTGTGAAGTCATAAAATGGATGTGTGTGAAGTCATATAATGGAGGTGTGTGAAGTCACAGATTGGAGTTGGGTGAAGTCATAGAATGGAGGTGTGTGAAATCATAGAATGGAGGTGTGTCAAGGCACAGAATGAAAGTGTGTGAAGTCACAGAATGAAGGTTTGTGAACTCAGAATGGAGGTGAGTGAAGTCACGGAATGGAGGTGTGTGAAGTCATAGAATGGATGTGTGTGAAATCACAGAATGGACATGTGTGAACTCAGAATGGATGTGTGTGAAGTCAGAGAATGGAGATGTGTGAAGTCATAGAATCAGGCGTGTGAAGTCAGAGAATGGAGGTGTGTGAAGTCAGAGAATGCAGGTGTGTGAAGTCATAGAATGGAGGTGTGTGAAGTCATACAATGGAGGTTTGTGACGTCAGAGAATGGAGGTGTGTGAAGTCACAGAATGGAGGTGTGTGAAGTCACAGAATGCACATGTGTGAAGTCACAGAATGGAGGTTTGTGAAGTTAAAATGGAGGTGTGTGAAGTCAGAAAATGGAGGAGTGGAAAGTCAAAGAATGGAGGTGTGTGAAGTCAAAATGGAGGTGTGTGAAGTCAGAGAATGGAGGTGTGTGAAGTCAGACACTGTAGGTGTGTGAAGTCAGAGAATGGAGGTGTGTGAAGTCACAGAATGGAGGTGCGTGAAGTCAAAATGGAGGTGTGTGAAGTCAGAATGGAGGTGTGTGAGGTCACAGAATGGAGATGTGTGAAGTCAGATGGGGGTGTGTGAAGTCATAGAATGGAGGTGTGTGAAGTCAGAAGTCGGTGTGTGAAGTCATAGAATGGAGGTGTGTGAAGTCACAGAATGAAGGTGTCTGAAGTCACAGAACGGAGGTGTGTGAAGTCATAGAATGGAGGTGTGTGAAGTCAAAGACGAGGTGTGTGATGTCAGAATGGAGGTATGTGAAGTCACATGATGGAGGTGTGTGAATTCACAGAATGGAGGTGTGTGAAGTCAGAGAATGTAGGTGTGTCAAGTCAGAGAATGGAGGTGTGTGAAGTCACAGAATGGAAGTGTGTGAAGTCATAAAATGGAGGTGTGTGAAGTCAGAATGGAGGTGTGTGAAGTCACAGAATGGAGGTATGTGAAGTCAAAATGGAGGCGTGTGAAATCATAGAATGGAGGTGTGTGAAGTCAAAGACGAGGTGTGTGATGTCAGAATGGAGGTATGTGAAGTCACAGAATGGAGGTGTGTGAACTCACAGAATCGAGGTGTGTGAAGTCAGAGAATGTAGGTGTGTGAAGTCAGAGAATGGAGGTGTGTGAAGTCACAGAATGGAAGTGTGTGAAGTCACAGAGGGGAGTTTTGTGAAGTCAAAATGGAGGTGTGTGAAGTCACAGAATGGAGGTGTGAGAAGTCAAAGAATGGAGGTGTGTGAAGTCACAGAATGGAGGTCTGTATATTCACAGAATGGAGGTGTGTGAAGTCAGAATGGAGGTGTGTGAAGTCATAGAATGGAGGTGTGTGAAGTCAGAATAGAGGTGTGTGAAGTCATAGAATGGGGGTGTGTGAAGTCATAGAATGGAGGTGTGTGAAGTCATACTATGGCGGTGGGTGAAGTCATAGAATGGAAGTGTGTGAAGTCACAGAATGGAGGTGTGTGATGTCACAGAATGGAGGTGTGTGAGGTCATAGAATGGAGGTGTGTGAAGTGAAAAAGGAGGTGTGTGAAGTCAGAATGGAGGTGCGTGAAGTCACAGAATGGAGGTGTGTGAATTCAGAATGGAGGTTTGTGAAGTCACAGAGTGGAGGTGTGTGAAGTCATAGAATAGACGTGCGTGAAGTCATAGGTTGGAGGTGTGTGAACTCACAGAATGGAGGTTGTGAAGTCATAGAATGGAGGTGTGTGAAGTCATAAAATGGATGTGTGTGAAGTCATATAATGAAGGTGTGTGAAGTCAAAATGGAGTTGTGTGAAGTCAGAGAATGGAGGAGTGTGAAGTCACAGAATGGAGGTGTGTGAAGTTAAAAGGGAGGTGTGTGAAATCACAGAATGGAGGTATGTGAAGACACAGAATGGAGGTGTGTGAAGTCAGAGAATGGAGATGTGTGAAGTCATAGAATGCAGGTGTGTGAAGTCACAGAATGAAGGTGTCTGATGTCACAGAACGGAGGTGTGTGACATCATAGAATATAGGTGTGTGAAGTCAAAGACGAGCTGTGTGATGTCAGAATGGAGGTAGGTGAAGTCACAGAATGGAGGTGTGTGAACTCACAGAATGGAGGTGTGTGAAGTCAGCGAATGTAGGTGTGTGAAATCAGAGAATGGAGGTGTGTGAAGTCACAGAGGGGAGTTTTGTGAAGTCAAAATGGAGGTGTGTGAAGTCACAGAATGGAGGTGTGTGAAGTCAAAGAATGCAGGTGTGTGAAGTCACAGAATGGAGGTCTGTATAGTCACAGAATGGAGGTATGTGAAGTCAGATTGGAAGTGTGTGAAGTCATAGAATGGAGGTGTGTGAAGTCAGAATGGCGGTGTGTGAAGTCATAGAATGTGGGTGTGTGAACTCATAGAATGGAGGTGTATGAAGTCACAGAATGGAGGTGTGTGCAGTCTTAGAATGGAAGTGTGTGAAGTCACAGAATGGAGGTGTGTGATGTCACAGAATGGAGGTGTGTGAAGTCATAGAATGGAGGTGTTGAAGTGAAAAAGGAGGTGTGTGAAGTCAGAATGGAGGTGCGTGAATTCAGAATGGAGGTGTGTGAAGTCACAGAATGGAAGTGTGTGAAGTAATAGAATAGAAGTGTGTGAACTCATAGAATGGAGATGTGTGAAGTCACAGAATGAGGTGTGTGAAGTCAAAAGGGAGGTATGTGAAATCACAGAATGGAGGTATGTGAAGACACAGAATGGAGGTGTGTGAAGTCAGAGAATGGAGATGTGTGAAGTCATAGATTCAGGCGTGTGAAGTCACAGAATGGAGGTGTGTGAAGTCAGAGAATGCAGGTGTGTGAAGTCATAGAATGGAGGTGTGTGAAGTCACACAATGGAGGTGTGTGAAGTCACAGAATGGAGGTGTGTGAAGTCATAGAATGGAGGTGTGAGAAGTCACAGAATCGAGGTGGGCGAAGTCAGATTGGAGGTGCGTGAAATCATAGAATGAAGGTGTGTGAAGTCACAGAATGGAGGTGTGTGATGTCATAGAATGGAGGTGTGTGAAGTCAAAGAGGAGGTTTTTGAAGTCAAAATGGAGGTGTGTGAATTCACAGAATGGACTTTCGTGAACTCAGAATGGAAGTGTGTGAAGTCAGAGAATGGAGGTGTGTGAAGAGGTAAAATTGACGTGTGTGAAGTCATAGAATGGAGGTGTGTGAAGTCAGAATGGAGGTGTGTGAAGTCAGAGTAGAGGTGTGTGAAGTCACAGAATGGAGGTGTGTGAAGTCATAGAATGGAGGTGTATGAAGTCATAGAATGGCGGTGTGTGATGTCATAGAATAAATGTGTGTGAAGTCACAGAATGGAGGTGTGTAAGCCCAGAATGGAGGTGTGTGAATTCACAGAATGGAGGTGTGTGAAGACATAGTATGGAGGTGTGTGAAGTCACAGGATGTAGGTGTGTGAAGTTACAGAATGGAGGTGTGTGAAGTCAGAATGGAGGTGTGTGAAGTCATAGAATGGAGGTGTGTGAAGTCAGAATGGAGGTGTGTGAAGTCATAGAATGGGGGTGTGTGAAGTCATAGAATGGAGGTGTGTGAAGTCACAATATGGAGGTGTGTGAAGTCATAGAATGGAGGTGTGTGAAGTCAAAGAGGAGGTGTGTGAACTCAGAATGGAGGTGTGTGAAGTCACAGAATGGAGGTGTGTGAACTCAGAATGGAGGTGTGTGAAGTCACAGAATGGAGGTGTGTGAAGTTATAGAATGGACGTGTGTGAAGTCATTGAATGGAGGTGTGTGAAGTCACAATGGAGGTGTGTGAAGTCAGAAGGAGGTGTTTGAACTCATAGAATGGATGTTTGTGAATTAAGAATGGAGGTGTTTGAAGTCATACAATGGATTTTTGTGACGTCAGAGAATGGAGGTGTGTGAAGTCACAGAATGGAGGTGTGTGAAGTCACAGAATGCACATGTGTGAAGTCACAGAATGGAGGTTTGTGAAGTTAAAATGGAGGTGTGTGAAGTCAGAAAATGGAGGAGTGGAAAGTCAAAGAATGGAGGTGTGTGAAGTCAAAAATGGAGGTGTGTGAAGTCACAGGATGGAGGTATGTGAAGTCATAGAATGGAGGTGTGTGAAGTCAGAGAATGGAGGTGTGTGAAGTCAGACACTGTAGGTGTGTGAAGTCAGAGAATGGAGGTGTGTGAAGTCACAGAATGGAGGTGCGTGAAGTCAAAATGGAGGTGTGTGAAGTCAGAATGGAGGTGTGTGAGGTCACAGAATGGAGATGTGTGAAGTCAGATGGGGGTGTGTGAAGTCATAGAATGGAGGTGTGTGAAGTCAGAATGTAGGTGTGTGAAGTCATAGAATGGAGGTGTGTGAAGTCACAGAATGAAGGTGTCTGAAGTCACAGAACGGAGGTGTGTGAAGTCATAGAATGGAGGTGTGTGAAGTCAAAGACGAGGTGTGTGATGTCAGAATGGAGGTATGTGAAGTCACATGATGGAGTTGTGTGAATTCACAGAATGGAGGTGTGTGAAGTCAGAGAATGTAGGTGTGTCAAGTCAGAGAATGGAGGTGTGTGAAGTCACAGAATGGAAGTGTGTGAAGTCATAAAATGGAGGTGTGTGAAGTCAGAATGGAGGTGTGTGAAGTCACAGAATGGAGGTATGTGAAGTCAAAATGGAGGCGTGTGAAATCATAGAATGGAGGTATGTGAAGACACAGAATGGAGGTGTGTGAAGTCAGAGAATGGAGATGTGTGAAGTCATAGAATGCAGGTGTGTGAAGTCACAGAATGAAGGTGTCTGATGTCACAGAACGGAGGTGTGTGACATCATAGAATATAGGTGTGTGAAGTCAAAGACGAGGTGTGTGATGTCAGAATGGAGGTAGGTGAAGTCACAGAATGGAGGTGTGTGAACTCACAGAATGGAGGTGTGTGAAGTCAGCGAATGTAGGTGTGTGAAATCAGAGAATGGAGGTGTGTGAAGTCACAGAGGGGAGTTTTGTGAAGTCAAAATGGAGGTGGGTGAAGTCACAGAATGGAGGTGTGTGAAGTCAAGGAATTGAGGTGTGTGAAGTCACAGAATGGAGGTCTGTATAGTCACAGAATGGAGGTGTGTGAAGTCAGAATGGAGGTGTGTGAAGTCATAGAATGGAGGTGTGTGAAATCAGAATGGAGGTGTGTGAAGTCATAGAATGTGGGTGTGTGAACTCATAGAATGGAGGTGTATGAAGTCACAGAATGGAGGTGTGTGCAGTCTTAGAATGGAAGTGTGTGAAGTCACAGAATGGAGGTGTGTGATGTCACAGAATGGAGGTGTGTGAAGTCATAGAATGGAGGTGTTGAAGTGAAAAAGGAGGTGTGTGAAGTCAGAATGGAGGTGCGTGAAGTCACAGAATGGAGGTGTGTGAATTCAGAATGGAGGTGTGTGAAGTCACAGAATGGAGGTGTGTGAAGTCATAGAATAGAAGTGTGTGAAGTCATAGAATGGAGGTGTGTGAAGTCACAGAATGGAGGTGTGTGAAGTCAAAAGGGAGGTGTGTGAAATCACAGAATGGAGGTATGTGAAGACACAGAATGGAGGTGTGTGAAGTCAGAGAATGGAGATGTGTGAAGTCATAAATTCAGGCGTGTGAAGTCACAGAATGGAGCTGTGTGAAGTCAGAGAATGCAGGTGTGTGAAGTCATAGAATGGAGGTGTGTGAAGTCACACAATGGAGGTGTGTGAAGTCACAGAATGGAGGTGTGTGAAGTCATAGAATGGAGGTGTGAGAAGTCATTTTGGAGGTGGGTGAAATGATAGAATGGATGTTTCGAAGTAAGAATGGAGTTGTGTGAAGTCATAGAATGGAGGTGTGTGAAGTCACAGATTGGAGTTGGGTGAAGTCATAGAATGGAGGTGTGTGAAATCATAGAATGGAGGTGTGTCAAGGCACAGAATGAAAGTGTGTGAAGTCACAGAATGAAGGTTTGTGAACTCAGAATGGAGGTGAGTGAAGTCACGGAATGGAGGTGTGTGAAGTCATAGAATGGATGTGTGTGAAATCACAGAATGGACATGTGTGAACTCAGAATGGATGTGTGTGAAGTCAGAGAATGGAGATGTGTGAAGTCATAGAATCAGGCGTGTGAAGTCAGAGAATGGAGGTGTGTGAAGTCAGAGAATGCAGGTGTGTGAAGTCATAGAATGGAGGTGTGTGAAGTCATACAATGGAGGTTTGTAACGTCAGAGAATGGAGGTGTGTGAAGTCACAGAATGGAGGTGTGTGAAGTCACAGAATGCACATGTGTGAAGTCACAGAATGGAGGTTTGTGAAGTTAAAATGGAGGTGTGTGAAGTCAGAAAATGGAGGAGTGGAAAGTCAAAGAATGGAGGTGTGTGAAGTCAAATGGAGGTGTGTGAAGTCAAAGAATGGAGGTGTGTGAAGTCAGACACTGTAGGTGTGTGAAGTCAGAGAATGGAGGTGTGTGAAGTCACAGAATGGAGGTGCGTGAAGTCAAATGGAGGTGTGTGAAGTCAGAATGGAGGTGTGTGAGGTCACAGAATGGAGATGTGTGAAGTCAGATGGGGGGTGTGTGAAGTCATAGAATGGAGGTGTGTGAAGTCAGAATGTCGGTGTGTGAAGTCATAGAATGGAGGTGTGTGAAGTCACAGAATGAAGGTGTCTGAAGTCACAGAACGGAGGTGTGTGAAGTCATAGAATGGAGGTGTGTGAAGTCAAAGACGAGGTGTGTGATGTCAGAATGGAGGTATGTGAAGTCACATGATGGAGTTGTGTGAATTCACAGAATGGAGGTGTGTGAAGTCAGAGAATGTAGGTGTGTCAAGTCAGAGAATGGAGGTGTGTGAAGTCACAGAATGGAAGTGTGTGAAGTCATAAAATGGAGGTGTGTGAAGTCAGAATGGAGGTGTGTGAAGTCACAGAATGGAGGTATGTGAAGTCAAAATGGAGGCGTGTGAAATCATAGAATGGAGGTATGTGAAGACACAGAATGGAGGTGTGTGAAGTCAGAGAATGGAGATGTGTGAAGTCATAGAATGCAGGTGTGTGAAGTCACAGAATGAAGGTGTCTGATGTCACAGAACGGAGGTGTGTGACATCATAGAATATAGGTGTGTGAAGTCAAAGACGAGGTGTGTGATGTCAGAATGGAGGTAGGTGAAGTCACAGAATGGAGGTGTGTGAACTCACAGAATGGAGGTGTGTGAAGTCAGCGAATGTAGGTGTGTGAAATCAGAGAATGGAGGTGTGTGAAGTCACAGAGGGGAGTTTAGTGAAGTCAAAATGGAGGTGGGTGAAGTCACAGAATGGAGGTGTGTGAAGTCAAGGAATTGAGTGTGTGAAGTCACAGAATGGAGGTCTGTATAGTCACAGAATGGAGGTGTGTGAAGTCAGAATGGAGGTGTGTGAAGTCATAGAATGGAGGTGTGTGAAATCAGAATGGAGGTGTGTGAAGTCATAGAATGTGGGTGTGTGAACTCATAGAATGGAGGTGTATGAAGTCACAGAATGGAGGTGTGTGCAGTCTTAGAATGGAAGTGTGTGAAGTCACAGAATGGAGGTGTGTGATGTCACAGAATGGAGGTGTGTGAAGTCATAGAATGGAGGTGTTGAAGTGAAAAAAGGAGGTGTGTGAAGTCAGAATGGAGGTGCGTGAAGTCACAGAATGGAGGTGTGTGAATTCAGAATGGAGGTGTGTGAAGTCACAGAATGGAGGTGTGTGAAGTCATAGAATAGAAGTGTGTGAAGTCATAGAATGGAGGTGTGTGAAGTCACAGAGTGGAGGTGTGTGAAGTCAAAAGGGAGGTGTGTGAAATCACAGAATGGAGGTATGTGAAGACACAGAATGGAGGTGTGTGAAGTCAGAGAATGGAGATGTGTGAAGTCATAAATTCAGGCGTGTGAAGTCACAGAATGGAGCTGTGTGAAGTCAGAGAATGCAGGTGTGTGAAGTCATAGAATGGAGGTGTGTGAAGTCACACAATGGAGGTGTGTGAAGTCACAGAATGGAGGTGTGTGAAGTCATAGAATGGAGGTGTGAGAAGTCATTTTGGAGGTGGGTGAAATGATAGAATGGATGTTTCGAAGTAAGAATGGAGTTGTGTGAAGTCATAGAATGGAGGTGTGTGAAGTCACAGATTGGAGTTGGGTGAAGTCATAGAATGGAGGTGTGTGAAATCATAGAATGGAGGTGTGTCAAGGCACAGAATGAAAGTGTGTGAAGTCACAGAATGAAGGTTTGTGAACTCAGAATGGAGGTGAGTGAAGTCACGGAATGGAGGTGTGTGAAGTCATAGAATGGATGTGTGTGAAATCACAGAATGGACATGTGTGAACTCAGAATGGATGTGTGTGAAGTCAGAGAATGGAGATGTGTGAAGTCATAGAATCAGGCGTGTGAAGTCAGAGAATGGAGGTGTGTGAAGTCAGAGAATGCAGGTGTGTGAAGTCATAGAATGGAGGTGTGTGAAGTCATACAATGGAGGTTTGTAACGTCAGAGAATGGAGGTGTGTGAAGTCACAGAATGGAGGTGTGTGAAGTCACAGAATGCACATGTGTGAAGTCACAGAATGGAGGTTTGTGAAGTTAAAATGGAGGTGTGTGAAGTCAGAAAATGGAGGAGTGGAAAGTCAAAGAATGGAGGTGTGTGAAGTCAAAATGGAGGTGTGTGAAGTCAAAGAATGGAGGTGTGTGAAGTCAGACACTGTAGGTGTGTGAAGTCAGAGAATGGAGGTGTGTGAAGTCACAGAATGGAGGTGCGTGAAGTCAAAATGGAGGTGTGTGAAGTCAGAAT
Source organism: Megascapheus bottae (assembly GCF_031878675.1). Classification (NCBI taxonomy): domain Eukaryota; kingdom Metazoa; phylum Chordata; class Mammalia; order Rodentia; family Geomyidae; genus Megascapheus; species Megascapheus bottae. Next base: position 58,864 of record NW_028327292.1, on the reverse strand, counting down.
GGAGGTGTGTGAGGTCACAGAATGGAGATGTGTGAAGTCAGATGGGGGTGTGTGAAGTCATAGAATGGAGGTGTGTGAAGTCAGAATGTCGGTGTGTGAAGTCATAGAATGGAGGTGTGTGAAGTCACAGAATGAAGGTGTCTGAAGTCACAGAACGGAGGTGTGTGAAGTCATAGAATGGAGGTGTGTGAAGTCAAAGACGAGGTGTGTGATGTCAGAATGGAGGTATGTGAAGTCACATGATGGAGGTGTGTGAATTCACAGAATGGAGGTGTGTGAAGTCAGAGAATGTAGGTGTGTCAAGTCAGAGAATGGAGGTGTGTGAAGTCACAGAATGGAAGTGTGTGAAGTCATAAAATGGAGGTGTGTGAAGTCAGAATGGAGGTGTGTGAAGTCACAGAATGGAGGTATGTGAAGTCAAAATGGAGGCGTGTGAAATCATAGAATGGAGGTGTGTGAAGTCAAAGACGAGGTGTGTGATGTCAGAATGGAGGTATGTGAAGTCACAGAATGGAGGTGTGTGAACTCACAGAATGGAGGTGTGTGAAGTCAGAGAATGTAGGTGTGTGAAGTCAGAGAATGGAGGTGTGTGAAGTCACAGAATGGAAGTGTGTGAAGTCACAGAGGGGAGTTTTGTGAAGTCAAAATGGAGGTGTGTGAAGTCACAGAATGGAGGTGTGAGAAGTCAAAGAATGGAGGTGTGTGAAGTCACAGAATGGAGGTCTGTATATTCACAGAATGGAGGTGTGTGAAGTCAGAATGGAGGTGTGTGAAGTCATAGAATGAAGGTGTGTGAAGTCAGAATAGAGGTGTGTGAAGTCATAGAATGGGGGTGTGTGAAGTCATAGAATGGAGGTGTGTGAAGTCATACTATGGCGATGGGTGAAGTCATAGAATGGAAGTGTGTGAAGTCACAGAATGGAGGTGTGTGATGTCACAGAATGGAGGTGTGTGAGGTCATAGAATGGAGGTGTGTGAAGTGAAAAAGGAGGTGTGTGAAGTCAGAATGGAGGTGGGTGAAGTCACAGAATGGAGGTGTGTGAATTCAGAATGGAGGTTTGTGAAGTCACAGAGTGGAGGTGTGTGAAGTCATAGAATAGACGTGCGTGAAGTCATAGGTTGGAGGTGTGTGAACTCACAGAATGGAGGTTGTGAAGTCATAGAATGGAGGTGTGTGAAGTCATAAAATGGATGTGTGTGAAGTCATATAATGGAGGTGTGTGAAGTCAAAATGGAGTTGTGTGAAGTCAGAGAATGGAGGAGTGTGAAGTCACAGAATGGAGGTGTGTGAAGTCAAAAGGGAGGTGTGTGAAATCACAGAATGGAGGTATGTGAAGACACAGAATGGAGGTGTGTGAAGTCAGAGAATGGAGATGTGTGAAGTCATAGAATGCAGGTGTGTGAAGTCACAGAATGAAGGTGTCTGATGTCACAGAACGGAGGTGTGTGACATCATAGAATATAGGTGTGTGAAGTCAAAGACGAGCTGTGTGATGTCAGAATGGAGGTATGTGAAGTCACAGAATGGAGGTGTGTGAACTCACAGAATGGAGGTGTGTGAAGTCAGCGAATGGAGGTGTGTGAAATCAGAGAATGGAGGTGTGTGAAGTCACAGAGGGGAGTTTTGTGAAGTCAAAATGGAGGTGTGTGAAGTCACAGAATGGAGGTGTGTGAAGTCAAAGAATGGAGGTGTGTGAAGTCACAGAATGGAGGTCTGTATAGTCACAGAATGGAGATATGTGAAGTCAGATTGGAAGTGTGTGAAGTCATAGAATGGAGGTGTGTGAAGTCAGAATGGCGGTGTGTGAAGTCATAGAATGTGGGTGTGTGAACTCATAGAATGGAGGTGTATGAAGTCACAGAATGGAGGTGTGTGCAGTCTTAGAATGGAAGTGTGTGAAGTCACAGAATGGAGGTGTGTGATGTCACAGAATGGAGGTGTGTGAAGTCATAGAATGGAGGTGTTGAAGTGAAAAAGGAGGTGTGTGAAGTCAGAATGGAGGTGCGTGAAGTCACAGAATGGAGGTGTGTGAATTCAGAATGGAGGTGTGTGAAGTCACAGAATGGAGGTGTGTGAAGTAATAGAATAGAAGTGTGTGAAGTCATAGAATGGAGATGTGTGAAGTCACAGAATGGAGGTGTGTGAAGTCAAAAGGGAGGTGTGTGAAATCACAGAATGGAGGTATGTGAAGACACAGAATGGAGGTGTGTGAAGTCAGAGAATGGAGATGTGTGAAGTCATAGATTCAGGCGTGTGAAGTCACAGAATGGAGGTGTGTGAAGTCAGAGAATGCAGGTGTGTGAAGTCATAGAATGGAGGTGTGTGAAGTCACACAATGGAGGTGTGTGAAGTCACAGAATGGAGGTGTGTGAAGTCATAGAATGGAGGTGTGAGAAGTCACAGAATCGAGGTGTGCGAAGTCAGATTGGAGGTGTGTGAAATCATAGAATGAAGGTGTGTGAAGTCACAGAATGGAGGTGTGTGATGTCATAGAATGGAGGTGTGTGAAGTCAGAATGGAGGTGTGTGAAGTCAGAGTAGAGGTGTGTGAAGTCACAGAATGGAGGTGTGTGAATTCATAGAATGGAGGTGTATGAAGTCATAGAATGGCGGTGTGTGATGTCATAGAATAAATGTGTGTGAAGTCACAGAATGGAGGTGTGTAAGCCCAGAATGGAGGTGTGTGAATTCACAGAATGGAGGTGTGTGAAGACATAGTATGGAGGTGTGTGAAGTCACAGGATGTAGGTGTGTGAAGTCACAGAATGAAGGTGTCTGAAGTCACAGAACGGAGGTGTGTGAAGTCATAGAATGGAGGTGTGTGAAGTCAAAGACGAGGTGTGTGATGTCAGAATGGAGGTATGTGAAGTCACATGATGGAGGTGTGTGAATTCACAGAATGGAGGTGTGTGAAGTCAGAGAATGTAGGTGTGTCAAGTCAGAGAATGGAGGTGTGTGAAGTCACAGAATGGAAGTGTGTGAAGTCATAAAATGGAGGTGTGTGAAGTCAGAATGGAGGTGTGTGAAGTCACAGAATGGAGGTATGTGAAGTCAAAATGGAGGCGTGTGAAATCATAGAATGGAGGTGTGTGAAGTCAAAGACGAGGTGTGTGATGTCAGAATGGAGGTATGTGAAGTCACAGAATGGAGGTGTGTGAACTCACAGAATCGAGGTGTGTGAAGTCAGAGAATGTAGGTGTGTGAAGTCAGAGAATGTAGGTGTGTGAAGTCACAGAATGGAAGTGTGTGAAGTCACAGAGGGGAGTTTTGTGAAGTCAAAATGGAGGTGTGTGAAGTCACAGAATGGAGGTGTGAGAAGTCAAAGAATGGAGGTGTGTGAAGTCACAGAATGGAGGTCTGTATATTCACAGAATGGAGGTGTGTGAAGTCAGAATGGAGGTGTGTGAAGTCATAGAATGGAGGTGTGTGAAGTCAGAATAGAGGTGTGTGAAGTCATAGAATGGGGGTGTGTGAAGTCATAGAATGGAGGTGTGTGAAGTCACAATATGGAGGTGTGTGAAGTCATAGAATGGAGGTGTGTGAAGTCAAAGAGGAGGTGTGTGAACTCAGAATGGACGTGTGTGAAGTCACAGAATGGAGGTGTGTGAACTCAGAATGGAGGTGTGTGAAGTCACAGAATGGAGGTGTGTGAAGTTATAGAATGGACGTGTGTGAAGTCATTGAATGGAGGTGTGTGAAGTCACAATGGAGGTGTGTGAAGTCAGAAGGAGGTGTTTGAACTCATAGAATGGATGTTTGTGAATTAAGAATGGAGGTGTGTGAAGTCATACAATGGATTTTTGTGACGTCAGAGAATGGAGGTGTGTGAAGTCACAGAATGGAGGTGTGTGAAGTCACAGAATGCACATGTGTGAAGTCACAGAATGGAGGTTTGTGAAGTTAAAATGGAGGTGTGTGAAGTCAGAAAATGGAGGAGTGGAAAGTCAAAGAAGGGAGGTGTGTGAAGTCAAAATGGAGGTGTGTGAAGTCACAGGATGGAGGTATGTGAAGTCATAGAATGGAGGTGTGTGAAGTCAGAGAATGGAGGTGTGTGAAGTCAGACACTGTAGGTGTGTGAAGTCAGAGAATGGAGGTGTGTGAAGTCACAGAATGGAGGTGCGTGAAGTCAAAATGGAGGTGTGTGAAGTCAGAATGGAGGTGTGTGAGGTCACAGAATGGAGATGTGTGAAGTCAGATGGGGGTGTGTGAAGTCATAGAATGGAGGTGTGTGAAGTCAGAATGTAGGTGTGTGAAGTCATAGAATGGAGGTGTGTGAAGTCACAGAATGAAGGTGTCTGAAGTCACAGAACGGAGGTGTGTGAAGTCATAGAATGGAGGTGTGTGAAGTCAAAGACGAGGTGTGTGATGTCAGAATGGAGGTATGTGAAGTCACATGATGGAGGTGTGTGAATTCACAGAATTGGAGGTGTGTGAAGTCAGAGAATGTAGGTGTGTCAAGTCAGAGAATGGAGGTGTGTGAAGTCACAGAATGGAAGTGTGTGAAGTCATAAAATGGAGGTGTGTGAAGTCAGAATGGAGGTGTGTGAAGTCACAGAATGGAGGTATGTGAAGTCAAAATGGAGGCGTGTGAAATCATAGAATGGAGGTGTGTGAAGTCAAAGACGAGGTGTGTGATGTCAGAATGGAGGTATATGAAGTCACAGAATGGAGGTGTGTGAACTCACAGAATGGAGGTGTGTGAAGTCAGAGAATGTAGGTGTGTGAAGTCAGAGAATGGAGGTGTGTGAAGTCACAGAATGGAAGTGTGTGAAGTCACAGAGGGGAGTTTTGTGAAGTCAAAATGGAGGTGTGTGAAGTCACAGAATGGAGGTGTGTGAAGTCAAAGAATGGAGGTGTGTGAAGTCACAGAATGGAGGTCTGTATTTTCACAGAATGGAGGTGTGTGAAGTCAGAATGGAGGTGTGTGAAGTCATAGAATGGAGGTGTGTGAAGTCAGAATAGAGGTGTGTGAAGTCATAGAATGGGGGTGTGTGGAAGTTATAGAATGGAGGTGTGTGAAGTCATACTATGGCGGTGGGTGAAGTCATAGAATGGAAGTGTGTGAAGTCACAGAATGGAGGTGTGTGATGTCACAGAATGGAGGTGTGTGAGGTCATAGAATGGAGGTGTGTGAAGTGAAAAAGGAGGTGTGTGAAGTCAGAATGGAGGTGCGTGAAGTCACAGAATGGAGGTGTGTGAATTCAGAATGGAGGTATGTGAAGTCACAGAGTGGAGGTGTGTGAAGTCATAGAATAGACATGTGTGAAGTCATAGATTGGAGGTGTGTGAAGTCACAGAATGGAGGTTGTGAAGTCATAGAATGGAGGTGTGTGAAGTCATAGAATGGAGGTGTGTGAAGTCATATAATGGAGGTGTGTGAAGTCATAATGGAGTTGTGTGAAGTCAGAGAATGGAGGAGTGTGAAGTCACAGAATGGAGGTGTGTGAAGTCAAAGGGGAGGTGTGTGAAATCACAGAATGGAGGTATGTGAAGACACAGAATGGAGGTGTGTGAAGTCAGAGAATGGAGATGTGTGAAGTCATAGAATGCAGGTGTGTGAAGTCACAGAATGAAGGTGTCTGATGTCACAGAACGGAGGTGTGTGACATCATAGAATATAGGTGTGTGAAGTCAAAGACGAGGTGTGTGATGTCAGAATGGAGGTAGGTGAAGTCACAGAATGGAGGTGTGTGAACTCACAGAATGGAGGTGTGTGAAGTCAGCGAATGTAGGTGTGTGAAATCAGAGAATGGAGGTGTGTGAAGTCACAGAGGGGAGTTTTGTGAAGTCAAAATGGAGGTGGGTGAAGTCACAGAATGGAGGTGTGTGAAGTCAAGGAATTGAGGTGTGTGAAGTCACAGAATGGAGGTCTGTATAGTCACAGAATGGAGGTGTGTGAAGTCAGAATGGAGGTGTGTGAAGTCATAGAATGGAGGTGTGTGAAATCAGAATGGAGGTGTGTGAAGTCATAGAATGTGGGTGTGTGAACTCATAGAATGGAGGTGTATGAAGTCACAGAATGGAGGTGTGTGCAGTCTTAGAATGGAAGTGTGTGAAGTCACAGAATGGAGGTGTGTGATGTCACAGAATGGAGGTGTGTGAAGTCATAGAATGGAGGTGTTGAAGTGAAAAAGGAGGTGTGTGAAGTCAGAATGGAGGTGTGTGAGGTCACAGAATGGAGATGTGTGAAGTCAGATGGGGGTGTGTGAAGTCATAGAATGGAGGTGTGTGAAGTCAGAATGTAGGTGTGTGAAGTCATAGAATGGAGGTGTGTGAAGTCACAGAATGAAGGTGTCTGAAGTCACAGAACGGAGGTGTGTGAAGTCATAGAATGGAGGTGTGTGAAGTCAAAGACGAGGTGTGTGATGTCAGAATGGAGGTATGTGAAGTCACATGATGGAGGTGTGTGAATTCACAGAATGGAGTTGTGTGAAGTCAGAGAATGTAGGTGTGTCAAGTCAGAGAATGGAGGTGTGTGAAGTCACAGAATGGAAGTGTGTGAAGTCATAAAATGGAGGTGTGTGAAGTCAGAATGGAGCGTGTGTGAAGTCACAGAATGGAGGTATGTGAAGTCAAAATGGAGGCGTGTGAAATCATAGAATGGAGGTGTGTGAAGTCAAAGACGAGGTGTGTGATGTCAGAATGGAGGTATATGAAGTCACAGAATGGAGGTGTGTGAACTCACAGAATGGAGGTGTGTGAAGTCAGAGAATGGAGGTGTGTGAAGTCACAGAATGGAAGTGTGTGAAGTCACAAAGGGGAGTTTTGTGAAGTCAAAATGGAGGTGTGTGAAGTCACAGAATGGAGGTGTGTGAAGTCAAAGAATGGAGGTGTGTGAAGTCACAGAATGGAGGTCTGTATATTCACAGAATGGAGGTGTGTGAAGTCAGAATGGAGGTGTGTGAAGTCATAGAATGGAGGTGTGTGAAGTCAGAATAGAGGTGTGTGAAGTCATAGAATGGGGGTGTGTGAAGTTATAGAATGGAGGTGTGTGAAGTCATACTATGGCGGTGGGTGAAGTCATAGAATGGAAGTGTGTGAAGTCACAGAATGGAGGTGTGTGATGTCACAGAATGGAGGTGTGTGAGCTCATAGAATGGAGGTGTGTGAAGTGAAAAAGGAGGTGTGTGAAGTCAGAATGGAGGTGCGTGAAGTCACAGAATGGAGGTGTGTGAATTCAGAATGGAGGTATGTGAAGTCACAGAGTGGAGGTGTGTGAAGTCATAGAATAGACATGTGTGAAGTCATAGATTGGAGGTGTGTGAAGTCACAGAATGGAGGTTGTGAAGTCATAGAATGGAGGTGTGTGAAGTCATAGAATGGTGGTGTGTGAAGTCATATAATGGAGGTGTGTGAAGTCATAATGGAGTTGTGTGAAGTCAGAGAATGGAGGAGTGTGAAGTCACAGAATGGAGGTGTGTGAAGTCAAAAGGGAGGTGTGTGAAATCACAGAATGGAGGTATGTGAAGACACAGAATGGAGGTGTGTGAAGTCAGAGAATGGAGATGTGTGAAGTCATAGAATGCAGGTGTGTGAAGTCACAGAATGAAGGTGTCTGATGTCACAGAACGGAGGTGTCTGACATCATAGAATATAGGTGTGTGAAGTCAAAGACGAGGTGTGTGATGTCAGAATGGAGGTAGGTGAAGTCACAGAATGGAGGTGTGTGAACTCACAGAATGGAGGTGTGTGAAGTCAGCGAATGTAGGTGTGTGAAATCAGAGAATGGAGGTGTGTGAAGTCACAGAGGGGAGTTTTGTGAAGTCAAAATGGAGGTGGGTGAAGTCACAGAATGGAGGTGTGTGAAGTCAAGGAATTGAGGTGTGTGAAGTCACAGAATGGAGGTCTGTATAGTCACAGAATGGAGGTGTGTGAAGTCAGAATGGAGGTGTGTGAAGTCATAGAATGGAGGTGTGTGAAATCAGAATGGAGGTGTGTGAAGTCATAGCATGTGGGTGTGTGAACTCATAGAATGGAGGTGTATGAAGTCACAGAATGGAGGTGTGTGCAGTCTTAGAATGGAAGTGTGTGAAGTCACAGAATGGAGGTGTGTGATGTCACAGAATGGAGGTGTGTGAAGTCATAGAATGGAGGTGTTGAAGTGAAAAAGGAGGTGTGTGAAGTCAGAATGGAGGTGCGTGAAGTCACAGAATGGAGGTGTGTGAATTCAGAATGGAGGTGTGTGAAGTCACAGAATGGAGGTGTGTGAAGTCATAGAATAGAAGTGTGTGAAGTCATAGAATGGAGGTGTGTGAAGTCACAGAATGGAGGTGTGTGAAGTCAAAAGGGAGGTGTGTGAAATCACAGAATGGAGGTATGTGAAGACACAGAATGGAGGTGTGTGAAGTCAGAGAATGGAGATGTGTGAAGTCATAAATTCAGGCGTGTGAAGTCACAGAATGGAGCTGTGTGAAGTCAGAGAATGCAGGTGTGTGAAGTCATAGAATGGAGGTGTGTGAAGTCACACAGTGGAGGTGTGTGAAGTCACAGAATGGAGGTGTGTGAAGTCATAGAATGGAGGTGTGAGAAGTCATTTTGGAGGTGGGTGAAATGATAGAATGGATGTTTCGAAGTAAGAATGGAGTTGTGTGAAGTCATAGAATGGAGGTGTGTGAAGTCACAGATTGGAGTTGGGTGAAGTCATAGAATGGAGGTGTGTGAAATCATAGAATGGAGGTGTGTCAAGGCACAGAATGAAAGTGTGTGAAGTCACAGAATGAAGGTTTGTGAACTCAGAATGGAGGTGAGTGAAGTCACGGAATGGAGGTGTGTGAAGTCATAGAATGGATGTGTGTGAAATCACAGAATGGACATGTGTGAACTCAGAATGGATGTGTGTGAAGTCAGAGAATGGAGATGTGTGAAGTCATAGAATCAGGCGTGTGAAGTCAGAGAATGGAGGTGTGTGAAGTCATAGAATGGAGGTGTGTGAAGTCATACAATGGAGGTTTGTGACGTCAGAGAATGGAGGTGTGTGAAGTCACAGAATGGAGGTGTGTGAAGTCACAGAATGCACATGTGTGAAGTCACAGAATGGAGGTGTGTGAAGTCACAGAATGGAGGTCTGTATAGTCACAGAATGGAGGTATGTGAAGTCAGAATGGAGGTGTGTGAAGTCAAAGAATGGAGGTGTGTGAAGTCAGAATGGAGGTGTGTGAAGTCATAGAATGTGGGTGTGTGAACTCATAGAATGGAGGTGTATGAAGTCACAGAATGGAGGTGTGTGCAGTCTTAGAATGGAAGTGTGTGAAGTCACAGAATGGAGGTGTGTGATGTCACAGAATGGAGGTGTGTGAAGTCATAGAATGGAGGTGTTGAAGTGAAAAAGGAGGTGTGTGAAGTCAGAATGGAAGTGTGTGAAGTCACAGAATGCACATGTGTGAAGTCAAAATGGAGGTGTGTGAAGTCACACAATGGAGGTGTGTGAAGTCAAAGAATGGAGGTGTGTGAAGTCACAGAATGGAGGTCTGTATATTCACAGAATGGAGGTGTGTGAAGTCATAGAATGGAGGTGTGTGAAGTCAGAATAGAGGTGTGTGAAGTCATAGAATGGGGGTGTGTGAAGTCATAGAATGGAGGTGTGTGAAGTCATACTATGGCGGTGGGTGAAGTCATAGAATGGAAGTGTGTGAAGTCACAGAATGGAGGTGTGTGATGTCACAGAATGGAGGTGTGTGAGGTCATAGAATGGAGGTGTGTGAAGTGAAAAAGGAGGTGTGTGAAGTCAGAATGGAGGTGCGTGAAGTCACAGAATGGAGGTGTGTGAATTCAGAATGGAGGTATGTGAAGTCACAGAGTGGAGGTGTGTGAAGTCATAGAATAGACATGTGTGAAGTCATAGATTGGAGGTGTGTGAAGTCACAGAATGGAGGTTGTGAAGTCATAGAATGGAGGTGTGTGAAGTCATAGAATGGAGGTGTGTGAAGTCATATAATGGAGGTGTGTGAAGTCATAATGGAGTTGTGTGAAGTCAGAGAATGGAGGAGTGTGAAGTCACAGAATGGAGGTGTGTGAAGTCAAAAGGGAGGTGTGTGAAATCACAGAATGGAGGTATGTGAAGACACAGAATGGAGGTATGTGAAGTCAGAGAATGGAGATGTGTGAAGTCATAGAATGCAGGTGTGTGAAGTCACAGAATGAAGGTGTCTGATGTCACAGAACGGAGGTGTGTGACATCATAGAATATAGGTGTGTGAAGTCAAAGACGAGGTGTGTGATGTCAGAATGGAGGTATGTGAAGTCACAGAATGGAGGTGTGTGAACTCACAGAATGGAGGTGTGTGAAGTCAGCGAATGTAGGTGTGTGAAATCAGAGAATGGAGGTGTGTGAAGTCACAGAGGGGAGTTTTGTGAAGTCAAAATGGAGGTGGGTGAAGTCACAGAATGGAGGTGTGTGAAGTCAAGGAATTGAGGTGTGTGAAGTCACAGAATGGAGGTCTGTATAGTCACAGAATGGAGGTGTGTGAAGTCAGAATGGAGGTGTGTGAAGTCATAGAATGGAGGTGTGTGAAATCAGAATGGAGGTGTGTGAAGTCATAGAATGTGGGTGTGTGAACTCATAGAATGGAGGTGTATGAAGTCACAGAATGGAGGTGTGTGCAGTCTTAGAATGGAAGTGTGTGAAGTCACAGAATGGAGGTGTGTGATGTCACAGAATGGAGGTGTGTGAAGTCATAGAATGGAGGTGTTGAAGTGAAAAAGGAGGTGTGTGAAGTCAGAATGGAGGTGTGTGAGGTCACAGAATGGAGATGTGTGAAGTCAGATGGGGGTGTGTGAAGTCATAGAATGGAGGTGTGTGAAGTCAGAATGTAGGTGTGTGAAGTCATAGAATGGAGGTGTGTGAAGTCACAGAATGAAGGTGTCTGAAGTCACAGAACGGAGGTGTGTGAAGTCATAGAATGGAGGTGTGTGAAGTCAAAGACGAGGTGTGTGATGTCAGAATGGAGGTATGTGAAGTCACATGATGGAGGTGTGTGAATTCACAGAATGGAGTTGTGTGAAGTCAGAGAATGTAGGTGTGTCAAGTCAGAGAATGGAGGTGTGTGAAGTCACAGAATGGAAGTGTGTGAAGTCATAAAATGGAGGTGTGTGAAGTCAGAATGGAGGTGTGTGAATTCACAGAATGGAGGTATGTGAAGTCAAAATGGAGGCGTGTGAAATCATAGAATGGAGGTGTGTGAAGTCAAAGACGAGGTGTGTGATGTCAGAATGGAGGTATATGAAGTCACAGAATGGAGGTGTGTGAACTCACAGAATGGAGGTGTGTGAAGTCAGAGAATGTAGGTGTGTGAAGTCAGAGAATGGAGGTGTGTGAAGTCACAGAATGGAAGTGTGTGAAGTCACAGAGGGGAGTTTTGTGAAGTCAAAATGGAGGTGTGTGAAGTCACAGAATGGAGGTGTGTGAAGTCAAAGAATGGAGGTGTGTGAAGTCACAGAATGGAGGTCTGTATATTCACAGAATGGAGGTGTGTGAAGTCAGAATGGAGGTGTGTGAAGTCATAGAATGGAGGTGTGTGAAGTCAGAATAGAGGTGTGTGAAGTCATAGAATGGGGGTGTGTGAAGTTATAGAATGGAGGTGTGTGAAGTCATACTATGGCGGTGGGTGAAGTCATAGAATGGAAGTGTGTGAAGTCACAGAATGGAGGTGTGTGATGTCACAGAATGGAGGTGTGTGAGCTCATAGAATGGAGGTGTGTGAAGTGAAAAAGGAGGTGTGTGAAGTCAGAATGGAGGTGCGTGAAGTCACAGAATGGAGGTGTGTGAATTCAGAATGGAGGTATGTGAAGTCACAGAGTGGAGGTGTGTGAAGTCATAGAATAGACATGTGTGAAGTCATAGATTGGAGGTGTGTGAAGTCACAGAATGGAGGTTGTGAAGTCATAGAATGGAGGTGTGTGAAGTCATAGAATGGTGGTGTGTGAAGTCATATAATGGAGGTGTGTGAAGTCATAATGGAGTTGTGTGAAGTCAGAGAATGGAGGAGTGTGAAGTCACAGAATGGAGGTGTGTGAAGTCAAAAGGGAGGTGTGTGAAATCACAGAATGGAGGTATGTGAAGACACAGAATGGAGGTGTGTGAAGTCAGAGAATGGAGATGTGTGAAGTCATAGAATGCAGGTGTGTGAAGTCACAGAATGAAGGTGTCTGATGTCACAGAACGGAGGTGTCTGACATCATAGAATATAGGTGTGTGAAGTCAAAGACGAGGTGTGTGATGTCAGAATGGAGGTAGGTGAAGTCACAGAATGGAGGTGTGTGAACTCACAGAATGGAGGTGTGTGAAGTCAGCGAATGTAGGTGTGTGAAATCAGAGAATGGAGGTGTGTGAAGTCACAGAGGGGAGTTTTGTGAAGTCAAAATGGAGGTGGGTGAAGTCACAGAATGGAGGTGTGTGAAGTCAAGGAATTGAGGTGTGTGAAGTCACAGAATGGAGGTCTGTATAGTCACAGAATGGAGGTGTGTGAAGTCAGAATGGAGGTGTGTGAAGTCATAGAATGGAGGTGTGTGAAATCAGAATGGAGGTGTGTGAAGTCATAGCATGTGGGTGTGTGAACTCATAGAATGGAGGTGTATGAAGTCACAGAATGGAGGTGTGTGCAGTCTTAGAATGGAAGTGTGTGAAGTCACAGAATGGAGGTGTGTGATGTCACAGAATGGAGGTGTGTGAAGTCATAGAATGGAGGTGTTGAAGTGAAAAAGGAGGTGTGTGAAGTCAGAATGGAGGTGCGTGAAGTCACAGAATTTAGGTGTGTGAATTCAGAATGGAGGTGTGTGAAGTCACAGAATGGAGGTGTGTGAAGTCATAGAATAGAAGTGTGTGAAGTCATAGAATGGAGGTGTGTGAAGTCACAGAATGGAGGTGTGTGAAGTCAAAAGGGAGGTGTGTGAAATCACAGAATGGAGGTATGTGAAGACACAGAATGGAGGTGTGTGAAGTCAGAGAATGGAGATGTGTGAAGTCATAAATTCAGGCGTGTGAAGTCACAGAATGGAGCTGTGTGAAGTCAGAGAATGCAGGTGTGTGAAGTCATAGAATGGAGGTGTGTGAAGTCACACAGTGGAGGTGTGTGAAGTCACAGAATGGAAGTGTGTGAAGTCATAGAATGGAGGTGTGAGAAGTCATTTTGGAGGTGGGTGAAATGATAGAATGGATGTTTCGAAGTAAGAATGGAGTTGTGTGAAGTCATAGAATGGAGGTGTGTGAAGTCACAGATTGGAGTTGGGTGAAGTCATAGAATGGAGGTGTGTGAAATCATAGAATGGAGGTGTGTCAAGGCACAGAATGAAAGTGTGTGAAGTCACAGAATGAAGGTTTGTGAACTCAGAATGGAGGTGAGTGAAGTCACGGAATGGAGGTGTGTGAAGTCATAGAATGGATGTGTGTGAAATCACAGAATGGACATGTGTGAACTCAGAATGGATGTGTGTGAAGTCAGAGAATGGAGATGTGTGAAGTCATAGAATCAGGCGTGTGAAGTCAGAGAATGGAGGTGTGTGAAGTCATAGAATGGAGGTGTGTGAAGTCATACAATGGAGGTTTGTGACGTCAGAGAATGGAGGTGTGTGAAGTCACAGAATGGAGGTGTGTGAAGTCACAGAATGCACATGTGTGAAGTCACAGAATGGAGGTGTGTGAAGTCACAGAATGGAGGTCTGTATAGTCACAGAATGGAGGTATGTGAAGTCAGAATGGAGGTGTGTGAAGTCAAAGAATGGAGGTGTGTGAAGTCAGAATGGAGGTGTGTGAAGTCATAGAATGTGGGTGTGTGAACTCATAGAATGGAGGTGTATGAAGTCACAGAATGGAGGTGTGTGCAGTCTTAGAATGGAAGTGTGTGAAGTCACAGAATGGAGGTGTGTGATGTCACAGAATGGAGGTGTGTGAAGTCATAGAATGGAGGTGTTGAAGTGAAAAAGGAGGTGTGTGAAGTCAGAATGGAAGTGTGTGAAGTCACAGAATGCACATGTGTGAAGTCAAAATGGAGGTGTGTGAAGTCACACAATGGAGGTGTGTGAAGTCAAAGAATGGAGGTGTGTGAAGTCACAGAATGGAGGTCTGTATATTCACAGAATGGAGGTGTGTGAAGTCATAGAATGGAGGTGTGTGAAGTCAGAATAGAGGTGTGTGAAGTCATAGAATGGGGGTGTGTGAAGTCATAGAATGGAGGTGTGTGAAGTCATACTATGGCGGTGGGTGAAGTCATAGAATGGAAGTGTGTGAAGTCACAGAATGGAGGTGTGTGATGTCACAGAATGGAGGTGTGCGAGGTCATAGAATGGAGGTGTGTGAAGTGAAAAAGGAGGTGTGTGAAGTCAGAATGGAGGTGCGTGAAGTCACAGAATGGAGGTGTGTGAATTCAGAATGGAGGTTTGTGAAGTCATATAGTGGAGGTGTGTGAAGTCATAGAATAGACGTGCGTGAAGTCATAGGTTGGAGGTGTGTGAAGTCACAGAATGGAGGTTGTGAAGTCATAGAATGGAGGTGTGTGAAGTCATAGAATGGAGGTGTGTGAAGTCATATAATGGAGGTGTGTGAAGTCAAAATGGAGTTGTGTGAAGTCAGAGAATGGAGGAGTGTGAAGTCACAGAATGGAGGTGTGTGAAGTCAAAAGGGAGGTGTGTGAAATCACAGAATGGAGGTATGTGAAGACACAGAATGGAGTTGTGTGAAGTCAGAGAATGGAGATGTGTGAAGTCATAGAATGCAGGTGTGTGAAGTCACAGAATGAAGGTGTCTGATGTCACAGAACGGAGGTGTGTGACATCATAGAATATAGGTGTGTGAAGTCAAAGACGAGCTGTGTGATGTCAGAATGGAGGTATGTGAAGTCACAGAATGGAGGTGTGTGAACTCACAGAATGGAGGTGTGTGAAGTCAGCGAATGTAGGTGTGTGAAATCAGAGAATGGAGGTGTGTGAAGTCACAGAGGGGAGTTTTGTGAAGTCAAAATGGAGGTGTGTGAAGTCACAGAATGGAGGTGTGTGAAGTCAAAGAATGGAGGTGTGTGAAGTCACAGAATGGAGGTCTGTATAGTCACAGAATGGAGGTATGTGAAGTCAGATTGGAGGTGTGTGAAGTCATAGAATGGAGGTGTGTGAAGTCAGAATGGAGGTGTGTGAAGTCATAGAATGTGGGTGTGTGAACTCATAGAATGGAGGTGTATGAAGTCACAGAATGGAGGTGTGTGCAGTCTTAGAATGGAAGTGTGAAGTCACAGAATGGAGGTGTGTGATGTCACAGAATGGAGGTGTGTGAAGTCATAGAATGGAGGTGTTGAAGTGAAAAAGGAGGTGTGTGAAGTCAGAATGGAGGTGCGTGAAGTCACAGAATGGAGGTGTGTGAATTCAGAATGGAGGTATGTGAAGTCACAGAATGGAGGTGTGTGAAGTAATAGAATAGAAGTGTGTGAAGTCATAGAATGGAGATGTGTGAAGTCACAGAATGGAGGTGTGTGAAGTCAAAAGGGAGGTGTGTGAAATCACAGAATGGAGGTATGTGAAGACACAGAATGGAGGTGTGTGAAGTCAGAGAATGGAGATGTGTGAAGTCATAGATTCAGGCGTGTGAAGTCACAGAATGGAGGTGTGTGAAGTCAGAGAATGCAGGTGTGTGAAGTCATAGAATGGAGGTGTGTGAAGTCACACAATGGAGGTTTGTGAAGTCACAGAATGGAGGTGTGTGAAGTCATAGAATGGAGGTGTGAGAAGTCACAGAATCGAGGTGTGCGAAGTCAGATTGGAGGTGTGTGAAATCATAGAATGAAGGTGTGTGAAGTCACAGAATGGAGGTGTGTGAAGTCATAGAATGGAGGTGTATGAAGTCATAGAATGGCGGTGTGTGATGTCATAGAATGGATGTGTGTGAAGTCACAGAATGGAGGTGTGTAAGCTCAGAATGGAGGTGTGTGAATTCACAGAATCGAGGTATGTGATGTCATAGAATGGAGGTGTGTGAAGTCAAAGAGGAGGTGTGTGAAGTCAAAATGGAGGTGTGTGAAGTCACAGAATGGAGGTTCGTGAACTCAGAATGGAAGTGTGTGAAGTCAGAGAATGGAGGTGTGTGAAGAGGTAGAATTGACGTGTGTGAAGTCATAGAATGGAGGTGTGTGAAGTCAGAATGGAGGTGTGTGAAGTCAGAGTAGAGGTGTGTGAAGTCACAGAATGGAGGTGTGTGAAGTCATAGAATGGAGGTGTATGAAGTCATAGAATGGCGGTGTGTGATGTCATAGAATGGATGTGTGTGAAGTCACAGAATGGAGGTGTGTAAGCTCAGAATGGAGGTGTGTGAATTCACAGAATGGAGGTGTGTGAAGACATAGTATGGAGGTGTGTGAAGTCACAGGATGTAGGTGTGTGAAGTTACAGAATGGAGGTGTGTGAAGACAGAATGGAGGTGTGTGAAGTCATAGAATGGAGGTGTGTGAAGTCAGAATGGAGGTGTGTGAAGTCATAGAATGGGGGTGTGTGAAGTCATAGAATGGAGGTGTGTGAAGTCACAATATGGAGGTGTGTGAAGTCATAGAATGGAGGTGTGTGAAGTCAAAGAGGAGGTGTGTGAAGTCAGAATGGACGTGTGTGAAGTCACAGAATGGAGGTGTGTGAACTCAGAATGGAGGTGTGTGAAGTCACAGAATGGAGGTGTGTGAAGTTATAGAATGGACGTGTGTGAAGTCATTGAATGGAGGTGTGTGAAGTCACAATGGAGGTGTGTGAAGTCAGAAGGAGGTGTTTGAACTCAGAATGGATGTTTGTGAATTAAGAATGGAGGTGTGTGAAGTCATACAATGGATTTTTGTGAAGTCAGAGAATGGAGGTGTGTGAAGTCACAGAATGGACGTGTGTGAAGTCACAGAATGCACATGTGTGAAGTCACAGAATGGAGGTTTGTGAAGTTAAAATGGAGGTGTGTGAAGTCAGAAAATGGAGGAGTGGAAAGTCAAAGAGAGGAGGTGTGTGAAGTCAAAATGGAGGTGTGTGAAGTCACAGGATGGAGGTATGTGAAGTCATAGAATGGAGGTGTGTGAAGTCAGAGAATGGAGGTGTGTGAAGTCAGACACTGTAGGTGTGTGAAGTCAGAGAATGGAGGTGTGTGAAGTCACAGAATGGAGGTGCGTGAAGTCAAAATGGAGGTGTGTGAAGTCAGAATGGAGGTGTGTGAGGTCACAGAATGGAGATGTGTGAAGTCAGATGGGGGTGTGTGAAGTCATAGAATGGAGGTGTGTGAAGTCAGAATGTAGGTGTGTGAAGTCATAGAATGGAAGTGTGTGAAGTCACAGAATGAAGCTGTCTGAAGTCAGAGAACGGAGGTGTGTGAAGTCATAGAATGGAGGTGTGTGAAGTCAGAGAATGTAGGTGTGTCAAGTCAGAGAATGGAGGTGTGTGAAGTCACAGAATGGAAGTGTGTGAAGTCATAAAATGGAGGTGTGTGAAGTCAGAATGGAGGTGTGTGAAGTCACAGAATGGAGGTATGTGAAGTCAAAATGGAGGCGTGTGAAATCATAGAATGGAGGTGTGTGAAGTCAAAGAGGAGGTGTGTGATGTCAGAATGGAGGTATATGAAGTCACAGAATGGAGGTGTGTGAACTCAGAGAATGGAGGTGTGTGAAGTCAGAGAATGTAGGTGTGTGAAGTCAGAGAATGGAGGTGTGTGAAGTCACAGAATGGAAGTGTGTGAAGTCACAGAGGGGAGTTTTGTGAAGTCAAAATGGAGGTGTGTGAAGTCACAGAATGGAGGTGTGTGAAGTCAAAGAATGGAGGTGTGTGAAGTCACAGAATGGAGGTCTGTATATTCACAGAATGGAGGTGTGTGAAGTCAGAATGGAGGTGTGTGAAGTCATAGAATGGAGGTGTGTGAAGTCAGAATAGAGGTGTGTGAAGTCATAGAATGGGGGTGTGTGAAGTCATAGAATGGAGGTGTGTGAAGTCATACTATGTCGGTGGGTGAAGTCATAGAATGGAAGTGTGTGAAGTCACAGAATGGAGGTGTGTGATGTCACAGAATGGAGGTGTGTGAGGTCATAGAATGGAGGTGTGTGAAGTGAAAAAGGAGGTGTGTGAAGTCAGAATGGAGGTGCGTGAAGTCACAGAATGGAGGTGTGTGAATTCAGAATGGAGGTATGTGAAGTCACAGAGTGGAGGTGTGTGAAGTCATAGAATAGACGTGTGTGAAGTCATAGATTGGAGGTGTGTGAAGTCACAGAATGGAGGTTGTGAAGTCATAGAATGGAGGTGTGTGAAGTCATAGAATGGAGGTGTGTGAAGTCATATAATGGAGGTGTGTGAAGTCATAATGGAGTTGTGTGAAGTCAGAGAATGGAGGAGTGTGAAGTCACAGAATGGAGGTGTGTGAAGTCAAAAGTTAGGTGTGTGAAATCACAGAATGGAGGTATGTGAAGACACAGAATGGAGGTGTGTGAAGTCAGAGAATGGAGATGTGTGAAGTCATAGAATGCAGGTGTGTGAAGTCACAGAATGAAGGTGTCTGATGTCACAGAACGGAGGTGTGTGACATCATAGAATATAGGTGTGTGAAGTCAAAGACGAGGTGTGTGATGTCAGAATGGAGGTAGGTGAAGTCACAGAATGGAGGTGTGTGAACTCACAGAATGGAGGTGTGTGAAGTCAGCGAATGTAGGTGTGTGAAATCAGAGAATGGAGGTGTGTGAAGTCACAGAGGGGAGTTTTGTGAAGTCAAAATGGAGGTGGGTGAAGTCACAGAATGGAGGTGTGTGAAGTCAAGGAATGGAGGTGTGTGAAGTCACAGAATGGAGATCTGTATAGTCACAGAATGGAGGTGTGTGAAGTCAGAATGGAGGTGTGTGAAGTCATAGAATGGAGGTGTGTGAAATCAGAATGGAGGTGTGTGAAGTCATAGAATGTGGGTGTGTGAACTCATAGAATGGAGGTGTATGAAGTCACAGAATGGAGGTGTGTGCAGTCTTAGAATGGAAGTGTGTGAAGTCACAGAATGGAGGTGTGTGATGTCACAGAATGGAGGTGTGTGAAGTCATAGAATGGAGGTGTTGAAGTGAAAAAGGAGGTGTGTGAAGTCAGAATGGAGGTGCGTGAAGTCACAGAATGGAGGTGTGTGAATTCAGAATGGAGGTGTGTGAAGTCACAGAATGGAGGTGTGTGAAGTCATAGAATAGAAGTGTGTGAAGTCATAGAATGGAGGTGTGTGAAGTCACAGAATGGAGGTGTGTGAAGTCAAAAGGGAGGTGTGTGAAATCACAGAATGGAGGTATGTGAAGACACAGAATGGAGGTGTGTGAAGTCAGAGAATGGAGATGTGTGAAGTCATAAATTCAGGCGTGTGAAGTCACAGAATGGAGCTGTGTGAAGTCAGAGAATGCAGGTGTGTGAAGTCATAGAATGGAGGTGTGTGAAGTCACACAATGGAGGTGTGTGAAGTCACAGAATGGAGGTGTGTGAAGTCATAGAATGGAGGTGTGAGAAGTCATTTTGGAGGTGGGTGAAATGATAGAATGGATGTTTCGAAGTAAGAATGGAGTTGTGTGAAGTCATAGAATGGAGGTGTGTGAAGTCACAGATTGGAGTTGGGTGAAGTCATAGAATGGAGGTGTGTGAAATCATAGAATGGAGGTGTGTCAAGGCACAGAATGAAAGTGTGTGAAGTCACAGAATGAAGGTTTGTGAACTCAGAATGGAGGTGAGTGAAGTCACGGAATGGAGGTGTGTGAAGTCATAGAATGGAGGTGTGTGAAGTCACAGAATGGAGGTGTGTGAACTCAGAATGGATGTGTGTGAAGTCAGAGAATGGAGATGTGTGAAGTCATAGAATCAGGCGTGTGAAGTCAGAGAATGGAGGTGTGTGAAGTCAGAGAATGCAGGTGTGTGAAGTCATAGAATGGAGGTGTGTGAAGTCAGAGAATAGAGGTGTGTGAAGTCAGAGAATGCAGGTGGGTGAAGTCATAGAATGGAGGTGTGTGAAGTCACACAATGCAGGTGTGTGAAGTCATAGAATGGAGGTGTGTGAAGTCATAGAATGGAGGTGTGAGAAGTCACAGAATCGAGGTGTGTGAAGTCATAGAATGGAGGTGTGAGAAGTCACAGAATCGAGGTGTGTGAAGTCAGATTGCAGGTTTGTGAAGTCATAGAATGGATATGTGTGAAGGCAAAGAATGAAAGTGTGTGAAGTCACAGAATGGAGGTGTGTGAACCCAGAATGGAGGTGTTTGAAGTCACAGAATGGAGGTGTGTGAAGTCATAGAATGGACGTATGTGAAGTCAAAGAATTGAGGTGTGTGAAGCCAGAATGGAGGTGTGTGAAGTCATTTTGGAGGTGGGTGAAATGATAGAATGGATGTTTCGAAGTAAGAATGGAGTTGTGTGAAGTCATAGAATGGAGGTGTGTGAAGTCACAGATTGGAGTTGGGTGAAGTCATAGAATGGAGGTGTGTGAAGTCATAGAATGGAGGTGTGTGAAGTCACAGAATGGACATGTGTGAACTCAGAATGGAGGTGTGTGAAGTCATAGAATGGCGGTGTGTGAAGTCATAGAATGGAGGTGTGTGAAGTCAGAATGGAGGTGTGTGAAATCAGAATGGTGGTGTGTGAAGTCACAGAATGAAAGTGTGTGAAGTCACAGAATGTAGGTGTGTGAAGTCACAGAATGGAGGTGTGTGAAGTCAGAATGGAGGAGTGTAAAGTCATAGAATGGAAGTGTGAAGTCAGAATGGAGGTGTGTGAAGTCACAGAATGGAGATGTGTGAAGTCATAGAATGGAGGTGTGTGAAGTCAAAGAGGAGGTGTGTGAAGTCAGAATGAAGGTGTGTGAAGTCACAGAATGGAGGTGTGTGAAGTCATAGAATGCACGTGTGTGAAGCCATAGAATGGAGGTGTGTGAAGTCAGAATGGAGGTGTGTGAAATCAGAATGGAGGTGTGTGAAGTCACAGAATGAAAGTGTGTGAAGTCATAGAATGGAGGTTTATGAAGGCATAGAATGGCGGTGAGTGAGGTCATAGAATGGAGGTCTGTGAAGTCACAGAATGGACGTGTGTGAATACAGAATGGAGGTGTGTGAAGTCACAGAATGGATGTGTCTGAAGACATAGTATGGAGTTTTGTGAAGTCAGAATGCAGGTGTGTGAGGTCACAGAATGGAGGTGTGTGAAGTCACAGAATGGAGGTGTGTGAAGTCACAGAATGGAGGTGTGTGAACTCAGAATGGATGTGTGTGAAGTCAGAGAATGGAGATGTGTGAAGTCATAGAATCAGGCGTGTGAAGTCAGAGAATGGAGGTGTGTGAAGTCAGAGAATGCAGGTGTGTGAAGTCATAGAATGGAGGTGTGTGAAGTCAGAGAATAGAGGTGTGTGAAGTCAGAGAATGCAGGTGGGTGAAGTCATAGAATGGAGGTGTGTGAAGTCACACAATGCAGGTGTGTGAAGTCATAGAATGGAGGTGTGTGAAGTCATAGAATGGAGGTGTGAGAAGTCACAGAATCGAGGTGTGTGAAGTCATAGAATGGAGGTGTGAGAAGTCACAGAATCGAGGTGTGCGAAGTCAGATTGGAGGTTTGTGAAGTCATAGAATGGATATGTGTGAAGGCAAAGAATGAAAGTGTGTGAAGTCACAGAATGGAGGTGTGTGAACCCAGAATGGAGGTGTTTGAAGTCACAGAATGGAGGTGTGTGAAGTCATAGAATGGACGTATGTGAAGTCAAAGAATTGAGGTGTGTGAAGCCAGAATGGAGGTGTGTGAAGTCATTTTGGAGGTGGGTGAAATGATAGAATGGATGTTTCGAAGTAAGAATGGAGTTGTGTGAAGTCATAGAATGGAGGTGTGTGAAGTCACAGATTGGAGTTGGGTGAAGTCATAGAATGGAGGTGTGTGAAGTCATAGAATGGAGGTGTGTGAAGTCACAGAATGGACATGTGTGAACTCAGAATGGAGGTGTGTGAAGTCATAGAATGGCGGTGTGTGAAGTCATAGAATGGAGGTGTGTGAAGTCAGAATGGAGGTGTGTGAAATCAGAATGGAGGTGTGTGAAGTCACAGAATGAAAGTGTGTAAAGTCACAGAATGTAGGTGTGTGAAGTCACAGAATGGAGGTGTGTGAAGTCAGAATGGAGGAGTGTAAAGTCATAGAATGGAAGTGTGAAGTCAGAATGGAGGTGTGTGAAGTCACAGAATGGAGATGTGTGAAGTCATAGAATGGAGGTGTGTGAAGTCAAAGAGGAGGTGTGTGAAGTCAGAATGAAGGTGTGTGAAGTCACAGAATGGAGGTGTGTGAAGTCATAGAATGCACGTGTGTGAAGTCATAGAATGGAGGTGTGTGAAGTCAGAATGGAGGTGTGTGAAATCAGAATGGAGGTGTGTGAAGTCACAGAATGAAAGTGTGTGAAGTCATAGAATGGAGGTTTATGAAGGCATAGAATGGCGGTGAGTGAGGTCATAGAATGGAGGTCTGTGAAGTCACAGAATGGACGTGTGTGAATACAGAATGGAGGTGTGTGAAGTCACAGAATGGATGTGTCTGAAGACATAGTATGGAGTTTTGTGAAGTCAGAATGCAGGTGTGTGAGGTCACAGAATGGAGGTGTGTGAAGTCACAGAATGGAGGTGTGTGAAGTCACAGAATGGAGGTGTGTGAAGTCAAAGAATGCTGGTGTGTGAAGTCACAGAATGGAATTGTGTGAAGTCCCAATGGAGTTGTGTGAAGTCACAGAATGGAGGTGTGTGATGTCATAGAATGGTTTGTGAAGTCAGAATGGGGGTGTGTGAAGTCACAGAATGGAGGTGAGAGAAGTCACAGAGGGGGTGTGTGTAGTCATAGAATGGAGGATTGTGACGTCAGAAAAGGGAGGTGTGTGAAGCACAGAATGGAGGTGTGTGATGTCATAGAATGCAGGTGTGTGAAGTCAAAGAGGAGGTGTGTGAAGTCACAGAATGGAGGTGTGTGAGTCCTAGAATAGAGGTAAGTGAAGGTAGAGAATGCAGGTGTGTGAAGTCACAGAATGGAGGTGTGTGAGGTTACAGAATGGAGGTGTGTGAAGTCAGAGTGGAGGTGTGTGAAGTCAGAGAATGTAGGTGTGTGAAGTCAGAGAATGGAGGTGTGTGAAGTCACAGAATGGAAGTGTGTGAAGTCACAGAGGGGAGTTTTGTGAAGTCAAAATGGAGGTTTGTGAAGTCACAGAATGGAGGTGTCTGAAGTCAAAGAATGGAGGTGTGTATAGTCACAGAATGGAGGTGTGTGAAGTCAGAATGGAGGTGTGTGAAGTCATAGAATGGAGGTGTGTGAAGTCAGAATGGAGGTATGTGAAGTCATAGAATGTGGGTGTGTGAACTCATAGAATGGAGGTGTATGAAGTCACAGAATGGAGGTGTGTGCAGTCTTAGAATGGAAGTGTGTGAAATCACAGAATGGAGGTGTGTGATGCCACAGAATGGAGGTGTGTGAACTCAGAGTGGAGGTTGTGAAGTCATAGAATGGAGGTGTGTGAAGTCATAGAATGGAGGTTTGTGAAGTCACATAATGGAGGTGTGTGAAGTCAAAATGGAGTTGTGTGAAGTCAGAGAATGGAGGAGTGTGAAGTCACAGAATGGAGGTGTGTGAAGACAAAAGGAGGTGTGAGAAGTCATAGAATGGCGGTGTGTCAAGGCACAGAATGAAAGTGTGTGAAGTCACAGAATGGAGGTGTGTGAACTCAGAGTGGAGGTGAGTGAAGTCACGGAATGGAGGTGTGTGAAGTCACACAATGGAGGTGTGTGAAGTCATAGAATGGAGGTGTGAGAAGTCACAGAATCGAGGTGTGCAAAGTCAGATTGGAGGTGTGTGAAGTCATAGAATGGCGGTGTGTCAAGGCACAGATTGAAAGTGTGTGAAGTCACAGAATGGAGGTGTGTGAACTCAGAATGGAGGTGAGTGAAGTCACGGAATGGAGGTGTGTGAAGTCATAGAGTGGACGTGTGTGAAGTCAAAGAATTGAGGTGTGTGAAGTCAGAATGGAGGTGTGTGAAGTCATATTGGAGGTGGGTGAAATGATAGAATGGATGTTTCGAAGTAAGAATGGAGTTGTGTGAAGTCATAGAATGGAGGTGTGTGAAGTCACAGATTGGAGATGGGTGAAGTCATAGAATGGAGGTGTGTGAAATCATAGAATGGAGGTGTGTGAAGTCACAGAATGGACATGGGTGAACTCAGAATGGAGGTGTGTGAAGTCATAGAATAGCGGTGTGTGAAGTCACAGAATGGAGATGTGTGAAGTCATAGAATGGAGGTGTGTGAAGTCACAGAATGGAGGTGTGTGAAGTCACAGAATGGAGATGTGTGAAGTCATAGAATGGAGGTGTGTGAAGTCAAAGAGGAGGTGTGTGAAGTAAGAATGAAGGTGTGTGAAGTCACAGAATGGAGGTGTGTGAAGTCATACAATGGACGTGTGTGAAGTCATAGAATGGAGGTGTGTGAAGTAAGCATGAAGGTGTGTGAAGTCACAGAATGGAGGTGTGTGAAGTCATAGAATGGACGTGTGTGAAGTCATAGAATGGAGGTGTGTGAAGTCAGAATGGAGGTGTGTGAAATCAGAATGGAGGTGTGTGAAGTCACAGAATGAAAGTGTGTGAAGTCATAGAATGGAGGTGTATGAAGGCATAGAATGGCGGTGAGTGAGGTCATAGAATGGAGGTCTGTGAAGTCACAGAATGGAGGTGTGTGAATACAGAATGGAGGTGTGTGAAGTCACAGAATAGAGGTGTCTGAAGACATAGTATGGAGTTTTGTGAAGTCAGAATGCAGGTGTGTGAGGTCACAGAATGGAGGTGTGTGAAGTCACAGAATGGAGGTGTGTGAAGTCACAGAATGGAGGTGAGTGAAGTCATAGAATGCTGGTGTGTGAAGTCACAGAATGGAGTTGTGTGAAGTCAGAATGGAGTTGTGTGAAGTCACAGAATGGAGGTGTGTGAAGTCATAGAATGGTTTGTGAAGTCAGAATGTGGGTGTGTGAAGTCACAGAATGGAGGTGAGTGAAGTCACAGAGGGGGTGTGTGTAGTCATAGAATGGAGGATTGTAACGTCAAAAAAGGGAGGTGTGTGAAGCACAGAATGGAGGTGTGATGTCATAGAATGCAGGTGTGTGAAGTAAAAGAGGAGGTGTGTGAAGTCACAGAATGGAGGTGTGTGAGTCCTAGAATAGAGGTAAGTGAAGGCAGAGAATGCAGGTTTGTGAAGTCACAGAATGGAGGTGTGTGAGGTTACATAATGGAGGTGTGTGAAGTCAGAGTGGAGGTGTGTGAAGTCAGAGAATGTAGGTGTGTGAAGTCAGAGAATGGAGGTGTGTGAAGTCACAGAATGGAAGTGTGTGAAGTCACAGAGGGGAGTTTTGTGAAGTCAAAATGGAGGTGTGTGAAGTCACAGAATGGAGGTGTGTGAAGTCAAAGAATGGAGGTGTCTATAGTCACAGAATGGAGGTGTGTGAAGTCATAGAATGGAGGTGTGTGAAGTCAGAATGGAGGTATGTGAAGTCATAGAATGTGGGTGTGTGAACTCATAGAATGGAGGTGTAAGAAGTCACAGAATGGAGGTGTGTGCAGTCTTAGAATGGAAGTGTGTGAAATCACAGAATGGAGGTGTGTGATGCCACAGAATGGAGGTGTGTGAAGTCATAGAATGGAGGTGTTGAAGTTAAAAAGGAGGTGTGTGAAGTCAGAATGGAGGTGCGTGAAGTCACAGAATGGAGGTTGTGAAGTCATAGAATGGAGGTGTGTGAAGTCATAGAATGGAGGTGTGTGAAGTCATATAATGGAGGTGTGTGAAGTCAAAATGGAGTTGTGTGAATTCAGAGAATGGAGGAGTGTGAAGTCACAGAATGGAGGTGTGTGAAGTCAAAAGGAGGTGTGAGAAGTCATAGAATGGCGGTGTGTCAAGGCACAGAATGAAAGTGTGTGAAGTCACAGAATGGAGGTGTGTGAACTCAGAATGGAGGTGAGTGAAGTCATGGAATGGAGGTGTGTGAAGTCACACAATGGAGGTGTGTGAAGTCATAGAATGGAGGTGTGAGAAGTCACAGAATCGAGGTGTGCAAAGTCAGATTGGAGGTGTGTGAAGTCATAGAATGGCGGTGTGTCAAGGCACAGAATGAAAGTGTGTGAAGTCACAGAATGGAGGTGTGTGAACTCAGAATGGAGGTGAGTGAAGTCACGGAATGGAGGTGTGTGAAGTCATAGAATGGACGTGTGTGAAGTCAAAGAATTGAGGTGTGTGAAGTCAGAATGGAGGTGTGTGAAGTCATATTGGAGGTGGGTGAAATGATAGAATGGATGTTTCGACGTAAGAATGGAGTTGTGTGAAGTCATAGAATGGAGGTGTGTGAAGTCATAGAATGAAGGTATGTGAAGTCACAGAATGGACATGTGTGAACTGAGAATGGAGGTGTGTGAAGTCATAGAATGGCGGTGTGTGAAGGCACAGAATGGAGATGTGTGAAGTCATAGAATGGAGGTGTGTGAAGTCAAGAATGGAGGTGTGTGAAGTCACAGAATGGAGATGTGTGAAGTCATAGAATGGAGGTGTGTGAAGTCAAAGAGGAGGTGTGTGAAGTCAGAATGAAGGTGTGTGAAGTCACAGAATGGAGGTGTGTGAAGTCATAGAATGGACGTGTGTGAAGTCATAGAATGGAGGTGTGTGAAGTTAGAATGGAGGTGTGTGAAATCAGAGTGGAGGTGTGTGAGGTCACAGAATGAAAGTGTGTGAAGTCATAGAATGGAGGTGTGTGAAGGCATAGAATGGCGGTGAGTGAGGTCATAGAATGGAGGTGTGTGAAGTCACAGAATGGAGGTGTGTGAATACAGAATGGAGGTGTGTGAAGTCATAGAATGGAGGTGTCTGAAGACATAGTATGGAGTTGTGTGAACTCATAATGCAGGTGTGTGAGGTCACAGAATGGAGGTGTGTGAAGTCACAGAATGGAGGTGTGTGAAGTCACAGAATGGAGGTGAGTGAAGTCATAGAATGCTGTTGTGTGAAGTCACAGAATGGAGATGTGTGAAGTAAGAATGGAGTTGTGTTCATTTAGAGAATGGAGGTGTGTGATGTCATAGAATGGAGGTGTGTGAAGTCAAAGAGGAGGTGTGTGAAGTCAAAATGGTGGTGTGTGAAGTCACAGAATGGAAGTTTGTGAACTCAGAATGGAGATGTGTGAAGTCAGAGAATGGAGGTGTTTGAAGAGGGTGAATGAACGTGTGTGAAGTCATAGAATGGAGGTGTATGAAATCATAGAATGGCCGTGTGTGACGTCATAGAATGCAGGTGTGTAAAGTCACAGAATGGAGGTGTGTAAACTCAGAATGGAGGTGTGAAGGCACAGAATGAAGGTGTGGGAAGTCAGAATGGAGGTGTGTGAAGTCATAGAATGGAGGTGTGTGAAGTCAGAATGGAGGTGTGTGAAGTCATAGAATGGGGGTGTGTGAAGTCATAGAATGGAGGTGTGTGAAGTCATAATATGGAGGTGTGTGAAGTCATAGAATGGAGGTGTGTGAAGTCAAAGAGGAGGTGTGTGAAGTCAGAATGGACGAGTGTGAAGTCACAGAATGGAGGTGTGTGAACTTAGAATGGAGGTGTGTGAAGTCACAGAATGGAGGTGTGTGAAGTTATAGAATGGACGTGTGTGAAGTCATTGAATGGAGGTGTGTGAAGTCACAATGGAAGTGTGTGTGAAGTCAGAAGGAGGTGTTTGAACTCATAGAATGGATGTTTGTGAATTAAGAATGGAGGTGTGTGAAGTCATACAATGGAGGTTTGTGACGTCAGAGAATGGAGGTGTGTGAAGTCACAGAATGGAGGTGTGTGAAGTCACAGAACGCACATGTGTGAAGTCACAGAATGGAGGTTTGTGAAGTTAAAAGGGAGGTGTGTGAAGTCAGAAAATGGAGGAGTGGAAAGTCACAGAATGGAGGTGTGTGAAGTCAAAATGGAGGTGTGTGAAGTCACAGATTGGAGGTATGTGAAGTCATAGAATGGAGGTGTGTGAAGTCCGAGAATGGACGTGTGTGAAGTCAGACACTGTAGGTGTGTGAAGTCAGAGAATGGAGGTGTGTGAAGTCAGAATGGAGGAGTGTAAAGTCATAGAATGGAAGTGTGAAGTCAGAATGGAGGTGTGTGAAGTCACAGAATGGAGATGTGTGAAGTCATAGAATGGAGGTGTGTGAAGTCAGAATGGAGGTGTGTGAAGTCAGAATGGAGGTGTGTGAAGTCAGACACTGTAGGTGTGTGAAGTCAGAGAATGGAGGTGTGTGACGTCAAAATGGAGGTGTGTGAAGTCATAGAATGGAGGTGTGTGAGGTCACAGAATGGAGGTGTGTGAAGTCAGATGGGGGTGTGTGAAGTCACAGAATGGAGGTGTGTGAAGTCACAGAATGGAGGTGAGTGAAGTCATAGAATGCTGGTGTGTGAAGTCACAGAATGGAGTTGTGTGAAGTCAGAATGGAGTTGTGTGAAGTCACAGAATGGAGGTGTGTGAAGTCATAGAATGGAGGTGAGTGAAGTCACAGAGGGGGTGTGTGTAGTCATAGAATGGAGCTTTGTGACGTCAGAGAAGGGAGGTGTGTGAAGTCACAGAATGGAAGTGTGTGAAGTCACAGAATGCACATGTGTGAAGTCACAGAATGGAGGTTTGTGAAGTTAAAATGGAGGTGTGTGAAGTCAGAAAATGGAGGAGTGGAAAGTCACAGAATGGAGGTGTGTGAAGTCAAAATGGAGATGTGTGAAGTCACAGAATGGAGGTATGTGAAGTCATAGAATGGAGGTGTGTGAAGTCAGAGAATGGAGGTGTGTGAAGTCAGACACTGTAGGTGTGTGAAGTCAGAGAATGGAGGTGTGTGAAGTCACAGAATGGAGGTGTGTGAAGTCAAAATGGAGGTGTGTGAAGTCATAGAATGGAGGTGTGTGAAGTCACAATGGAGGTGTGTGAAGTCAGAAAGAGGTGTTTGAACTCATAGAATTGATGTTTGTGAATTAAGAATGGAGGTGTGTGAAGTCATACAATGGAGGTTTGTGACGTCAGAGAATGGAGGTGTGTGAAGTCACAGAATGGAGGTGTGTGAAGTCACAGAACGCACATGTGTGAAGTCACAGAATGGAGGTTTGTGAAGTTAAAAGGGAGGTGTGTGAAGTCAGAAAATGGAGGAGTGGAAAGTCACAGAATGGAGGTGTGTGAAGTCAAAATGGAGGTGTGTGAAGTCACAGAATGGAGGTATGTGAAGTCATAGAATGGAGGTGTGTGAAGTCCGAGAATGGACGTGTGTGAAGTCAGACACTGTAGGTGTGTGAAGTCAGAGAATGGAGGTGTGTGACGTCAAAATGGAGGTGTGTGAAGTCAAAGAATGGAGGTGTGTGAGGTCACAGAATGGAGGTGTGTGAAGTCAGATGGGGGTGTGTGAAGTCATAGAATGGAGATGTGTGAAGTCACAGAATGGAGGTGAGTGAAGTCAGAATGGAGGTGTGTGAAGTCAGACACTGTAGGTGTGTGAAGTCAGAGAATGGAGGTGTGTGACGTCAAAATGGAGGTGTGTGAAGTCATAGAATGGAGGTGTGTGAGGTCACAGAATGGAGGTGTGTGAAGTCAGATGGGGGTGTGTGAAGTCACAGAATGGAGGTGTGTGAAGTCACAGAATGGAGGTGAGTGAAGTCATAGAATGCTGGTGTGTGAAGTCACAGAATGGAGTTGTGGGAAGTCAGAATGGAGTTGTGTGAAGTCACAGAATGGAGGTGTGTGAAGTCATAGAATGGAGGTGAGTGAAGTCACAGAGGGGGTGTGTGTAGTCATAGAATGGAGCTTTGTGACGTCAGAGAAGGGAGGTGTGTGAAGCACAGAATGGAGGTGTGTGATGTCATAGAATGGAGGTGTGTGAAGTCAAAGAGGAGGTGTGTGAAGTCACAGAATGGAGGTGTGTGAGTCCTAGAATAGAGGTAAATGAAGGCAGAGAATGCAGGTGTGTGAAGTCACAGAATGGAGGTGTGTGAGGTTACAGAATGGAGGTGTGTGAAGTCAGAATGGAGGTGTGTGAAGTCAGAGAATGGACGTGTGAGATGTCATAGAATGGAGGTGTGTGAAGTCAAAGAGGAGGTGTGTGAAGTCAAAATGGAGGTGTGTGAAGTCACAGAATGGAGGTTCGTGAACTCAGAATGGAAGTGTGTGAAGTCAGAGAATGGAGGTGTGTGAAGAGGTAGAATGGAAGTGTGTGAAGTCATAGAATGGAGGTGTGTGAAGTCAGAATGGAGGTGTGTGAAGTAAGAGTAGAGGTGTGTGACGTCACAGAATGGAGGTTTGTGAAGTCATAGAATGGAGGTGCATGAAGTCATAGAATGGCGGTGTGTGAAGTCATAGAATGGATGTGTGTGAAGTCACAGAAGGGAGGTGTGTAAACTCAGAATGGAGGTGTGTGAATTCACAGAATGGAGGTGTGTGAAGACAGAGTATGGAGTGGTGTGAAGTCAGAATGGAGGTGTGTGAAGGCACAGAATGTAGGTGTGTGAAGTCATAATGGAGGTGTGTGAAGTCATAGAATGGAGGTGTGTGAAGTCAGAATGGAGGTGTGTGAAGTCATAAAATGGGGGTGTGTGAAGTCATAGAATGGAGGTGTGTGAAGTCACAATATGGAGGTGTGTGAAGTCATAGAATGGAGGTGTGTGAAGTCACAATGGAGGTGTGTGAAGTCAGAAAGAGGTGTTTGAACTCATAGAATTGATGTTTGTGAATTAATAATGGAGGTGTGTGAAGTCATACAATGGAGGTTTGTGACGTCAGAGAATGGAGGTGTGTGAAGTCACAGAATGGAAGTGTGTGAAGTCACAGAATGCACATGTGTGAAGTCACAGAATGGAGGTTTGTGAAGTTAAAATGGAGGTGTGTGAAGTCAGAAAATGGAGGAGTGGAAAGTCACAGAATGGAGGTGTGTGAAGTCAAAATGGAGATGTGTGAAGTCACAGAATGGAGGTATGTGAAGTCATAGAATGGAGGTGTGTGAAGTCAGAGAATGGAGGTGTGTGAAGTCAGACACTGTAGGTGTGTGAAGTCAGAGAATGGAGGTGTGTGAAGTCACAGAATGGAGGTGTGTGAAGTCAAAATGGAGGTGTGTGAAGTCATAGAATGGAGGTGTGTGAGGTCACAGAATGGAGGTGTGTGAAGTCAGATGGGGTGTGTGAAGTCATATAATGAAGGTGTGTGAAGTCAAAATGGAGTTGTGTGAAGTCAGAGAATGGAGGAGTGTGAAGTCACAGAATGGAGGTGTGTGAAGTCAAAAGGGAGGTGTGTGAAATCACAGAATGGAGGTATGTGAAGACACAGAATGGAGGTGTGTGAAGTCAGAGAATGGAGATGTGTGAAGTCATAGAATGCAGGTGTGTGAAGTCACAGAATGAAGGTGTCTGATGTCACAGAACGGAGGTGTGTGACATCATAGAATATAGGTGTGTGAAGTCAAAGACGAGCTGTGTGATGTCAGAATGGAGGTATGTGAAGTCACAGAATGGAGGTGTGTGAACTCACAGAATGGAGGTGTGTGAAGTCAGCGAATGGAGGTGTGTGAAATCAGAGAATGGAGGTGTGTGAAGTCACAGAGGGGAGTTTTGTGAAGTCAAAATGGAGGTGTGTGAAGTCACAGAATGGAGGTGTGTGAAGTCAAAGAATGGAGGTGTGTGAAGTCACAGAATGGAGGTCTGTATAGTCACAGAATGGAGGTATGTGAAGTCAGATTGGAAGTGTGTGAAGTCATAGAATGGAGGTGTGTGAAGTCAGAATGGCGGTGTGTGAAGTCATAGAATGTGGGTGTGTGAACTCATAGAATGGAGGTGTATGAAGTCACAGAATGGAGGTGTGTGCAGTCTTAGAATGGAAGTGTGTGAAGTCACAGAATGGAGGTGTGTGATGTCACAGAATGGAGGTGTGTGAAGTCATAGAATGGAGGTGTTGAAGTGAAAAAGGAGGTGTGTGAAGTCAGAATGGAGGTGCGTGAAGTCACAGAATGGAGGTGTGTGAATTCAGAATGGAGGTGTGTGAAGTCACAGAATGGAGGTGTGTGAAGTAATAGAATAGAAGTGTGTGAAGTCATAGAATGGAGATGTGTGAAGTCACAGAATGGAGGTGTGTGAAGTCAAAAGGGAGGTGTGTGAAATCACAGAATGGAGGTATGTGAAGACACAGAATGGAGGTGTGTGAAGTCAGAGAATGGAGATGTGTGAAGTCATAGATTCAGGCGTGTGAAGTCACAGAATGGAGGTGTGTGAAGTCAGAGAATGCAGGTGTGTGAAGTCATAGAATGGAGGTGTGTGAAGTCACACAATGGAGGTGTGTGAAGTCACAGAATGGAGGTGTGTGAAGTCATAGAATGGAGGTGTGAGAAGTCACAGAATCGAGGTGGGCGAAGTCAGATTGGAGGTGTGTGAAATCATAGAATGAAGGTGTGTGAAGTCACAGAATGGAGGTGTGTGATGTCATAGAATGGAGGTGTGTGAAGTCAAAGAGGAGGTTTTTGAAGTC
The DNA here is from genome assembly GCF_031878675.1 of Megascapheus bottae. NCBI lineage: Eukaryota > Metazoa > Chordata > Mammalia > Rodentia > Geomyidae > Megascapheus > Megascapheus bottae. The sequence continues at coordinate 26,373 of NW_028327292.1, read as the reverse complement.
AAAATGGAGGTGTGTGAATTCACAGAATGGACGTTCGTGAACTCAGAAAGGAAGTGTGTGAAGTCAGAGAATGGAGGTGTGTGAAGAGGTAAAATTGACGTGTGTGAAGTCATAGAATGGCGGTGTGTGATGTCATAGAATAAATGTGTGTGAAGTCACAGAATGGAGGTGTGTAAGCCCAGAATGGAGGTGTGTGAATTCACAGAATGGAGGTGTGTGAAGACATAGTATGGAGGTGTGTGAAGTCACAGGATGTAGGTGTGTGAAGTTACAGAATGGAGGTGTGTGAAGTCAGAATGGAGGTGTGTGAAGTCATAGAATGGAGGTGTGTGAAGTCAGAATGGAGGTGTGTGAAGTCATAGAATGGGGGTGTGTGAAGTCATAGAATGGAGGTGTGTGAAGTCACAATATGGAGGTGTGTGAAGTCATAGAATGGAGGTGTGTGAAGTCAAAGAGGAGGTGTGTGAACTCAGAATGGACGTGTGTGAAGTCACAGAATGGAGGTGTGTGAACTCAGAATGGAGGTGTGTGAAGTCACAGAATGGAGGTGTGTGAAGTTATAGAATGGACGTGTGTGAAGTCATTGAATGGAGGTGTGTGAAGTCACAATGGAGGTGTGTGAAGTCAGAAGGAGGTGTTTGAACTCATAGAATGGATGTTTGTGAATTAAGAATGGAGGTGTGTGAAGTCATACAGTGGATTTTTGTGACATCAGAGAATGGAGGTGTGTGAAGTCACAGAATGGAGGTGTGTGAAGTCACAGAATGCACATGTGTGAAGTCACAGAATGGAGGTTTGTGAAGTTAAAATGGAGGTGTGTGAAGTCAGAAAATGGAGGAGTGGAAAGTCAAAGAATGGAGGTGTGTGAAGTCAAAATGGAGGTGTGTGAAGTCACAGGATGGAGGTATGTGAAGTCATAGAATGGAGGTGTGTGAAGTCAGAGAATGGAGGTGTGTGAAGTCAGACACTGTAGGTGTGTGAAGTCAGAGAATGGAGGTGTGTGAAGTCACAGAATGGAGGTGCGTGAAGTCAAAATGGAGGTGTGTGAAGTCAGAATGGAGGTGTGTGAGGTCACAGAATGGAGATGTGTGAAGTCAGATGGGGGTGTGTGAAGTCATAGAATGGAGGTGTGTGAAGTCAGAATGTCGGTGTGTGAAGTCATAGAATGGAGGTGTGTGAAGTCACAGAATGAAGGTGTCTGAAGTCACAGAACGGAGGTGTGTGAAGTCATAGAATGGAGGTGTGTGAAGTCAAAGACGAGGTGTGTGATGTCAGAATGGAGGTATGTGAAGTCACATGATGGAGGTGTGTGAATTCACAGAATGGAGGTGTGTGAAGTCAGAGAATGTAGGTGTGTCAAGTCAGAGAATGGAGGTGTGTGAAGTCACAGAATGGAAGTGTGTGAAGTCATAAAATGGAGGTGTGTGAAGTCAGAATGGAGGTGTGTGAAGTCACAGAATGGAGGTATGTGAAGTCAAAATGGAGGCGTGTGAAATCATAGAATGGAGGTGTGTGAAGTCAAAGACGAGGTGTGTGATGTCAGAATGGAGGTATATGAAGTCACAGAATGGAGGTGTGTGAACTCACAGAATGGAGGTGTGTGAAGTCAGAGAATGTAGGTGTGTGAAGTCACAGAATGGAGGTGAGTGAAGTCATAGAATGCTGGTGTGTGAAGTCACAGAATGGAGTTGTGTGAAGTCAGAATGGAGTTGCGTGAAGTCACAGAATGGAGGTGTGTGAAGTCATAGAATGGTTTGTGAAGTCAGAATGTGGGTGTGTGAAGTCACAGAATGGAGGTGAGTGAAGTCACAGAGGGGGTGTGTGTAGTCATAGAATGGAGGATTGTAACGTCAAAAAAGGGAGGTGTGTGAAGCACAGAATGGAGGTGTGATGTCATAGAATGCAGGTGTGTGAAGTAAAAGAGGAGGTGTGTGAAGTCACAGAATGGAGGTGTGTGAGTCCTAGAATAGAGGTAAGTGAAGGCAGAGAATGCAGGTTTGTGAAGTCACAGAATGGAGGTGTGTGAGGTTACATAATGGAGGTGTGTGAAGTCAGAGTGGAGGTGTGTGAAGTCAGAGAATGTAGGTGTGTGAAGTCAGAGAATGGAGGTGTGTGAAGTCACAGAATGGAAGTGTGTGAAGTCACAGAGGGGAGTTTTGTGAAGTCAAAATGGAGGTGTGTGAAGTCACAGAATGGAGGTGTGTGAAGTCAAAGAATGGAGGTGTCTATAGTCACAGAATGGAGGTGTGTGAAGTCATAGAATGGAGGTGTGTGAAGTCAGAATGGAGGTATGTGAAGTCATAGAATGTGGGTGTGTGAACTCATAGAATGGAGGTGTAAGAAGTCACAGAATGGAGGTGTGTGCAGTCTTAGAATGGAAGTGTGTGAAATCACAGAATGGAGGTGTGTGATGCCACAGAATGGAGGTGTGTGAAGTCATAGAATGGAGGTGTTGAAGTTAAAAAGGAGGTGTGTGAAGTCAGAATGGAGGTGAGTGAAGTCACGGAATGGAGGTGTGTGAAGTCATAGAGTGGACGTGTGTGAAGTCAAAGAATTGAGGTGTGTGAAGTCATAGAATGGAGGTGTGTGAAGTCATATTGGAGGTGGGTGAAATGATAGAATGGATGTTTCGAAGTAAGAATGGAGTTGTGTGAAGTCATAGAATGGAGGTGTGTGAAGTCACAGATTGGAGATGGGTGAAGTCATAGAATGGAGGTGTGTAAATCATAGAATGGAGGTGTGTGAAGTCACAGAATGGACATGTGTGAACTCAGAATGGAGGTGTGTGAAGTCATAGAATAGCGGTGTGTGAAGTCACAGAATGGAGATGTGTGAAGTCATAGAATGGAGGTGTGTGAAGTCACAGAATGGAGGTGTGTGAAGTCACAGAATGGAGATGTGTGAAGTCATAGAATGGAGGTGTGTGAAGTCAAAGAGGAGGTGTGTGAAGTAAGAATGAAGGTGTGTGAAGTCACAGAATGGAGGTCTGTATATTCACAGAATGGAGGTGTGTGAAGTCAGAATGGAGGTGTGTGAAGTCATAGAATGGAGGTGTGTGAAGTCAGAATAGAGGTGTGTGAAGTCATAGAATGGGGGTGTGTGAAGTTATAGAATGGAGGTGTGTGAAGTCATACTATGGCGGTGGGTGAAGTCATAGAATGGAAGTGTGTGAAGTCACAGAATGGAGGTGTGTGATGTCACAGAATGGAGGTGTGTGAGGTCATAGAATGGAGGTGTGTGAAGTGAAAAAGGAGGTGTGTGAAGTCAGAATGGAGGTGCGTGAAGTCACAGAATGGAGGTGTGTGAATTCAGAATGGAGGTATGTGAAGTCACAGAGTGGAGGTGTGTGAAGTCATAGAATAGACATGTGTGAAGTCATAGATTGGAGGTGTGTGAAGTCATAGAATGGAGGTTGTGAAGTCATAGAATGGAGGTGTGTGAAGTCATAGAATGGAGGTGTGTGAAGTCATATAATGGAGGTGTGTGAAGTCATAATGGAGTTGTGTGAAGTCAGAGAATGGAGGAGTGTGAAGTCACAGAATGGAGGTGTGTGAAGTCAAAAGGGAGGTGTGTGAAATCACAGAATGGAGGTATGTGAAGACACAGAATGGAGGTGTGTGAAGTCAGAGAATGGAGATGTGTGAAGTCATAGAATGCAGGTGTGTGAAGTCACAGAATGAAGGTGTCTGATGTCACAGAACGGAGGTGTGTGACATCATAGAATATAGGTGTGTGAAGTCAAAGACGAGGTGTGTGATGTCAGAATGGAGGTAGGTGAAGTCACAGAATGGAGGTGTGTGAACTCACAGAATGGAGGTGTGTGAAGTCAGCGAATGTAGGTGTGTGAAATCAGAGAATGGAGGTGTGTGAAGTCACAGAGGGGAGTTTTGTGAAGTCAAAATGGAGGTGGGTGAAGTCACAGAATGGAGGTGTGTGAAGTCAAGGAATTGAGGTGTGTGAAGTCACAGAATGGAGGTCTGTATAGTCACAGAATGGAGGTGTGTGAAGTCAGAATGGAGGTGTGTGAAGTCATAGAATGGAGGTGTGTGAAATCAGAATGGAGGTGTGTGAAGTCATAGAATGTGGGTGTGTGAACTCATAGAATGGAGGTGTATGAAGTCACAGAATGGAGGTGTGTGCAGTCTTAGAATGGAAGTGTGTGAAGTCACAGAATGGAGGTGCGTGAAGTCACAGAATGGAGGTGTGTGAATTCAGAATGGAGGTGTGTGAAGTCACAGAATGGAGGTGTGTGAAGTCATAGAATAGAAGTGTGTGAAGTCATAGAATGGAGGTGTGTGAAGTCACAGAATGGAGGTGTGTGAAGTCAAAAGGAGGTGTGTGAAATCACAGAATGGAGGTATGTGAAGACACAGAATGGAGGTGTGTGAAGTCAGAGAATGGAGATGTGTGAAGTCATAAATTCAGGCGTGTGAAGTCAGAGAATGTAGGTGTGTGAAGTCAGAGAATGGAGGTGTGTGAAGTCACAGAATGGAAGTGTGTGAAGTCACAGAGGGGAGTTTTGTGAAGTCAAAATGGAGGTGGGTGAAGTCACAGAATGGAGGTGTGTGAAGTCAAAGAATGGAGGTGTCTATAGTCACAGAATGGAGGTGTGTGAAGTCATAGAATGGAGGTTTGTGAAGTCAGAATGGAGGTATGTGAAGTCATAGAATGTGGGTGTGTGAACTCATAGAATGGAGGTGTAAGAAGTCACAGAATGGAGGTGTGTGCAGTCTTAGAATGGAAGTGTGTGAAATCACAGAATGGAGGTGTGTGATGCCACAGAATGGAGGTGTGTGAAGTCATAGAATGGAGGTGTTGAAGTTAAAAAGGAGGTGTGTGAAGTCAGAATGGAGGTGAGTGAAGTCACGGAATGGAGGTGTGTGAAGTCATAGAGTGGACGTGTGTGAAGTCAAAGAATTGAGGTGTGTGAAGTCATAGAATGGAGGTGTGTGAAGTCATATTGGAGGTGGGTGAAATGATAGAATGGATGTTTCGAAGTAAGAATGGAGTTGTGTGAAGTCATAGAATGGAGGTGTGTGAAGTCACAGATTGGAGATGGGTGAAGTCATAGAATGGAGGTGTGTGAAATCATAGAATGGAGGTGTGTGAAGTCACAGAATGGACATGTGTGAACTCAGAATGGAGGTGTGTGAAGTCATAGAATAGCGGTGTGTGAAGTCACAGAATGGAGATGTGTGAAGTCATAGAATGGAGGTGTGTGAAGTCACAGAATGGAGGTGTGTGAAGTCACAGAATGGAGATGTGTGAAGTCATAGAATGGAGGTGTGTGAAGTCAAAGAGGAGGTGTGTGAAGTAAGAATGAAGGTGTGTGAAGTCACAGAATGGAGGTCTGTATATTCACAGAATGGAGGTGTGTGAAGTCAGAATGGAGGTGTGTGAAGTCATAGAATGGAGGTGTGTGAAGTCAGAATAGAGGTGTGTGAAGTCATAGAATGGGGGTGTGTGAAGTTATAGAATGGAGTGTGTGAAGTCATACTATGGCGGTGGGTGAAGTCATAGAATGGAAGTGTGTGAAGTCACAGAATGGAGGTGTGTGATGTCACAGAATGGAGGTGTGTGAGGTCATAGAATGGAGGTGTGTGAAGTGAAAAAGGAGGTGTGTGAAGTCAGAATGGAGGGTGCGTGAAGTCACAGAATGGAGGTGTGTGAATTCAGAATGGAGGTATGTGAAGTCACAGAGTGGAGGTGTGTGAAGTCATAGAATAGACATGTGTGAAGTCATAGATTGGAGGTGTGTGAAGTCACAGAATGGAGGTTGTGAAGTCATAGAATGGAGGTGTGTGAAGTCATAGAATGGAGGTGTGTGAAGTCATATAATGGAGGTGTGTGAAGTCATAATGGAGTTGTGTGAAGTCAGAGAATGGAGGAGTGTGAAGTCACAGAATGGAGGTGTGTGAAGTCAAAAGGGAGGTGTGTGAAATCACAGAATGGAGGTATGTGAAGACACAGAATGGAGGTGTGTGAAGTCAGAGAATGGAGATGTGTGAAGTCATAGAATGCAGGTGTGTGAAGTCACAGAATGAAGGTGTCTGATGTCACAGAACGGAGGTGTGTGACATCATAGAATATAGGTGTGTGAAGTCAAAGACGAGGTGTGTGATGTCAGAATGGAGGTAGGTGAAGTCACAGAATGGAGGTGTGTGAACTCACAGAATGGAGGTGTGTGAAGTCAGCGAATGTAGGTGTGTGAAATCAGAGAATGGAGGTGTGTGAAGTCACAGAGGGGAGTTTTGTGAAGTCAAAATGGAGGTGGGTGAAGTCACAGAATGGAGGTGTGTGACGTCAAGGAATTGAGGTGTGTGAAGTCACAGAATGGAGGTCTGTATAGTCACAGAATGGAGGTGTGTGAAGTCAGAATGGAGGTGTGTGAAGTCATAGAATGGAGGTGTGTGAAATCAGAATGGAGGTGTGTGAAGTCATAGAATGTGGGTGTGTGAACTCATAGAATGGAGGTGTATGAAGTCACAGAATGGAGGTGTGTGCAGTCTTAGAATGGAAGTGTGTGAAGTCACAGAATGGAGGTGCGTGAAGTCACAGAATGGAGGTGTGTGAATTCAGAATGGAGGTGTGTGAAGTCACAGAATGGAGGTGTGCGAAGTCATAGAATAGAAGTGTGTGAAGTCATAGAATGGAGGTGTGTGAAGTCACAGAATGGAGGTGTGTGAAGTCAAAAGGGAGGTGTGTGAAATCACAGAATGGAGGTATGTGAAGACACAGAATGGAGGTGTGTGAAGTCAGAGAATGGAGATGTGTGAAGTCATAAATTCAGGCGTGTGAAGTCACAGAATGGAGCTGTGTGAAGTCAGAGAATGCAGGTGTGTGAAGTCATAGAATGGAGGTGTGTGAAGTCACACAATGGAGGTGTGTGAAGTCACAGAATGGGAGGTGTGTGAAGTCATAGAATGGAGGTGTGAGAAGTCATTTTGGAGGTGGGTGAAATGATAGAATGGATGTTTCGAAGTAAGAATGGAGTTGGGTGAAGTCATAGAATGGAGGTGTGTGAAATCATAGAATGGAGGTGTGTCAAGGCACAGAATGAAAGTGTGTGAAGTCACAGAACCTTCAGGTTCTGTGACTTCACACACTTTCATTCTGTGCCTTGACACACCTCCATTCTATGATTTCACACACCTCCATTCTATGACTTCACCCAACTCCATTCTTACTTCGAAACATCCATTCTATCATTTCACCCACCTCCAAAATGACTTCTCACCACCTCCATTCTATGACTTCACACACCTCCATTCTGTGACTTCACACACCTCCATTGTGTGACTTCACACACCTCCATTCTATGACTCACACACCTGCATTCTCTGACTTCACACAGCTCCATTCTTGACTTCACACGCCTGAATTTATGACTTCACACATCTCCATTCTCTGACTTCACACACCTCCATTCTGTGTCTTCACATACCTCCATTCTGTGATTTCACACACCTCCCTTTTGACTTCACACACCTCCATTCTGTGACTTCACACACCTCCATTCTATGACTTCACACACTTCTATTCTATGACTTCGCACACCTCCATTCTGTGACTTCACACACCTCCATTCTGAATTCCACACACCTCCATTCTGTGACTTCACGCACCTCCATTTCTGTGACTTCACACACTTCCATTCTAAGACTGCACACACCTCCATTCTGTGACTTCATACACCTCCATTCTATGAGTTCACACACCCACATTCTATGACTTCACACACCTCCATTCTGATTTCACACACCTCCATTCTATGACTTCACACACCTCCATTCTGACTTCACACACCTCCATTCTGTGACTATACAGACCTCCATTCTGTGACTTCACACACCTCAATTCCTTGACGTCACACACCTCCATTCTGTGACTTCACCCACCTCCATTTTTGACTTCACAAAACTCCCCCTCTGTGACTTCACACACCTCCATTCTCTGATTTCACACACCTACATTCGCTGACTTCACACACCTCCATTCTGTGAGTTCACACACCTCCATTCTGTGACTTCACCTACCTCCATTCTGACATCACACACCTCGTCTTTGACTTCACACACCTATATTCTATGATGTCACACACCTCCGTTCTGTGACATCAGACACCTTCATTCTGTGACTTCACACACCTGCATTCTATGACTTCACACATCTCCATTCTCTGACTTCACACACCTCCATTCTGTGTCTTCACATACCTCCATTCTGTGATTTCACACACCTCCCTTTTGACTTCACACACCTCCATTCTGTGACTTCACACTCCTCCATTCTCTGACTTCACACAACTCCATTATGACTTCACACACCCTCCATTATATGACTTCACACACCTCCATTCTATGACTTCACACACCTCCATTCTATGGACTTCACAACCTCCATTCTGTGACTTCACACACCTCCAATCTATGACTTCACACATGTCTATTCTATGACTTCACACACTCCACTCTGTGACTTCACATACCTCCATTCTGAATTCACACACCTCCATTCTGTGACTTCACGCACCTCCATTCTGACTTCACACACCTCCTTTTTCACTTCACACACCTCCATTCTATGACCTCACACACCTCCATTCTGTGACATCACACACCTCCATTCTGTGACTTCACACACTTCCATTCTATGACTTCACCCACCGCCATAGTATGACTTCACACACCTCCATTCTATAACTTCACACACCCCCATTCTATGACCTTCACACACCTCTATTCTGACTTCACACACCTCCATTCTATGACTTCACACACCTCCATTCTGACTTCACACACCTCCATTCTGTGAATATACAGACCTCCATTCTGTGACTTCACACACCTTCATTCTTACTTCACACACCCTCCTCTTTGACTTCACACACCTCCATTCTATGACTTCACACATCTCCATTCTGTGACTTCACACACCTCCATTCTGTGACTTCACACACCTCCATTCTATGACTTCACACATCTCCATTCTGTGACTTCACACACCGCTATTCTATGACTTCACACACCTCCTTTCTGAGTTCACACATGTCCATTCTGTGACTTCACACACCTCCATTCTATGATTTCACACACCTCCATTCTATGACTTCACCCATCTCCAATCTGTGACTTCACACACCTCCATTCTATGACTTCACACAACTCCATTCTTACTTCGAAACATCCATTCTATCATTTCACCCACCTCCAATATGACTTCACACACCTCCATTCTATGACTTCACACACCTCAATTCTTTGACTTCACACACGTCCACTCTATGACTTCACACACCTCCATTCCGTGACTTCACTCACCTCCATTCTGACTTCACACACCTCCTTTTTAACTTCAACACCTCCATTCTATGACTTCACACACCTCCATTCTGTGGCATCACACACCTCCATTCTGTGATTTCACACACTTCCATTCTAAGACTGCACACACCTCCATTCGTGACTTCTTACACCTCCATTCTATGAGTTCACACACCCACATTCTATGACTTCACATACCTCCATTCTGACTTCACAAACTCCATTCTATGACTTCACACACCTCCATTCTGTGACTATAGACACCTCCATTCTTTGACTTCACACACCTCCATTCTGTGACTTCACCCACCTCCATTTTGACTTCACAAAACTCCCCTCTGTGACTCACACACTTCCATTCTGTGACTTCACACACCTCCATTCTCTGACTTCACACACCTACATTCTCTGACTTCACACGCCTGAATTTATGACTTCACACATCTCCATTCTCTGACTTCACACACCTCCATTCTGTGTCTTCACATACCTCCATTCTGTGATTTCACACACCTCCCTTTTGACTTCACACACCTCCATTCTGTGACTTCACACACCTCCATTCTATGACTTCACACACTTCTATTCTATGACTTCACACACCTCCATTCTGTGACTCACACACCTCCATTCTGAATTCACACACCTCCATTCTGTGACTTCACGCACCTCCATTCTGTGACTTCACACACTTCCATTCTAAGACTGCACACACCTCCATTCTGTGACTTCATACACCTCCATTCTATGAGTTCACACACCCACATTCTATGACTTCACACACCTCCATTCTGATTTCACACACCTCCATTCTATGACTTCACACACCTCCATTCTGACTTCACACACCTCCATTCTGTGACTATACAGACCTCCATTCTGTGACTTCACACACCTCAATTCCTTGACTTCAACACACCTCCATTCTGTGACTTCACCCACCTCCATTTTGACTTCACAAAACTCCCCTCTGTGACTTCACACACCTCCATTCTCTGATTTCACACACCTACATTCGCTGACTTCACACACCTCCATTCTGTGAGTTCACACACCTCCATTCTGTGACTTCACCTACCTCCATTCTGACATCACACACCTCGTCTTTGACTTCACACACCTATATTCTATGATGTCACACACCTCCGTTCTGTGACATCAGACACCTTCATTCTGTGACTTCACACACCTGCATTCTATGACTTCACACATCTCCATTCTCTGACTTCACACACCTCCATTCTGTGTCTTCACATACCTCCATTCTGTGATTTCACACACCTCCCTTTTGACTTCACACACCTCCATTCTGTGACTTCACACTCCTCCATTCTCTGACTTCACACAACTCCATTATGACTTCACACACCTCCATTATATGACTTCACACACCTCCATTCTATGACTTCACACACCTCCATTCTATGACTTCACAACCTCCATTCTATGACTTCACACACCTCCAATCTATGGACTTCACACATGTCTATTCTATGACTTCACACACCTCCACTCTGTGACTTCACATACTCCATTCTGAATTCACACACCTCCATTCTGTGACTTCACGCACCTCCATTCTGACTTCACACACCTCCTTTTTCACTTCACACACCTCCATTCTATGACCTCACACACCTCCATTCTGTGACATCACACACCTCCATTCTGTGACTTCACACACTTCCATTCTATGACTTCACCCACCGCCATAGTATGACTTCACACACCTCCATTCTATAACTTCACACACCCCCATTCTATGACTTCACACACCTCTATTCTGACTTCAACACACCTCCATTCTATGACTTCACACACCTCCATTCTGACTTCACACACCTCCATTCTGTGAATATACAGACCTCCATTCTGTGACTTCACACACCTTCATTCTTACTTCACACACCTCCTCTTTGACTTCACACACCTCCATTCTATGACTTCACACATCTCCATTCTGTGACTTCACACACCTCCATTCTGTGACTTCACACACCTCCATTCTATGACTTCACACATCTCCATTCTGTGACTTCACACACCGCTATTCTATGACTTCACACACCTCCATTCTGAGTTCACACATGTCCATTCTGTGACTTCACACACCTCCATTCTATGATTTCACACACCTCCATTCTATGACTTCACCCATCTCCAATCTGTGACTTCACACACCTCATTCTATGACTTCACACAACTCCATTCTTACTTCGAAACATCCATTCTATCATTTCACCCACCTCCAATATGACTTCACACACCTCCATTCTATGACTTCACACACCTCAATTCTTTGACTTCACACACGTCCACTCTATGACTTCACACACCTCCATTCCGTGACTTCACTCACCTCCATTCTGACTTCACACACCTCCTTTTTAACTTCAACACCTCCATTCTATGACTTCACACACCTCCATTCTGTGGCATCACACACCTCCATTCTGTGATTTCACACACTTCCATTCTAAGACTGCACACACCTCCATTCTGTGACTTCTTACACCTCCATTCTATGAGTTCACACACCCACATTCTATGACTTCACATACCTCCATTCTGACTTCACACACCTCCATTCTATGACTTCACACACCTCCATTCTGTGACTATAGACACCTCCATTCTTTGACTTCACACACCTCCATTCTGTGACTTCACACACCTCCATTTTGACTTCACAAAACTCCCCTCTGTGACTTCACACACTTCCATTCTGTCGACTTCACACACCTCCATTCTCTGACTTCACACACCTACATTCTCTGACTTCACACACCTCCACTCTGACTTCACACACCTCCATTATGTAACCTCACACACCTCCATTCTGTGACTTCACAAACCTGCATTCTCTGCCTTCACTTACCTCTATTCTAGGACTCACACACCTCCATTCTGTGACTTCACACACCTCCTCTTTTACTTCACACACCTGCATTCTATGACATCACACCTCCATTCTGTGCTTCACACACCTCCCTTTTTTGACGTTACAATCCTCCATTCTATGACTACACACACCCCTCTGTGACTTCACTCACCTCCATTCTGTGACTTCACACACCCACATTCTGACTTCACAAACCATTCTATGACTTCACACACCTCCATTCTGTGACTTCACGCAACTCCATTCTGACTTCACACAACTCCATTCTGTGACTTCACACACCAGCATTCTATGACTTCACTCACCTCCATTCTGTGACTTCACACACCTACATTCTCTGACTTCACACAACCTCCATTCTGTGAGTTCACACACCTCCATCTGTGACTTCATATACCTCCATTCTGACATCACACACCTCGTCTTTGACTTCACACACCTCCATTCTATGATTTCACACGCCTCCATTTTGACTTCACATACCTCCATTCTGTGACTTCACACACCTCCATTCTGACTTCACACACCTCCATTTTATGACTTCACACACTTCCATTCTGGGACTTCACACACCTCCATTCTCTGACTTGACACACCTACATTCTCTGACTTCACACACCTCCATTCTGTGAATTCACACACCTCCATCATGTGACTTCACATACCTCCATTCTGACATCACACACCTCGTCTTTGACTTCACACACCTCCATTCTATGACTTCACACACCTCCGTTCTGTGACTTCAGACACCTTCATTCTGTGACTTCACACACCTCCATTCTATGACTTCACACACCGACTTTCTGACTTCACACACCTCCATTCTATGACTTCACACACCCCCATCTGACTTCACACATCTCCATTCTGTGACCTCACACACCTCCATTCTGACTTCACACACCTCCATTTTGACTTCACGCACCTCCATTCTGTGACTTCACACACCTCCATTCTCTGACTTCACACACCTACAGTGTCTGACTTCACACACCTCCATTCTCTGACTTCACACACCTCCATTCTATGACTTCACATACCTCCATCCTGTGACTTCACACACCTCCATTTTGACTTCACACACCTCCATTCTTTGACTTTCCACTCCTCCATTTTCTGACTTCACACACCTCCATTTTAACTTCACAAACCTGCCATTCTGTGACTTCACACATGTGCATTCTGTGACTTCACACACCTCCATTCTGTGACTTCACACACCTCCATTCTCTGATGTCACAAAAATCCACTGTATGACTTCACACACCTCCATTCTTAATTCACAAACATCATTCTATGAGTTCAAACACCTCCTTCTGACTTCACACACCTCCTCCATTGTGACTTCACACACCTCCATTCAATGACTTCACACACGTCCATTCTATAACTTCACACACCTCCATTCTGTGACTTCACACACCTCCATTCTGAGTTCACACACCTCCATTCTGTGACTTCACACACACGTCCATTCTGAGTTCACACACCTCCTCTTGACTTCACACACCTCCATTCTATGACTTCACACACCTCCATATTGTGACTTCACACACCCTCCATTCTATGACTTCACACACCCCCATTCTATGACTTCACACACCTCCATTCTGACTTCACACACCTCCATTCTATGACTTCACACACCTCCATTCTGACTTCACACACCTCCATTCTGTAACTTCACACACCTACATCCTGTGACTTCACACACCTCCATACTATGTCTTCACACACCTCCATTCTGTGAATTCACACACCTCCATTCTGGGCTTACACACCTCCATTCTGTGACTTCACACACATTTATTCTATGACATCACACACCGCCATTCTATGACTTCACACACGTCAATTTTACCTCTTCACACACCTCCATTCTCTGACTTCACACACTTCCTTTCTGAGTTCACAGAACGTCCATTCTGTGAATTCACACACCTCCATTTTGACTTCAAAAACCTCCTCTTTGACTTCACACACCTCCATTCTATGACATCACACACCTCCATTCTGTGACTTCACACACCTTCATTCTATGATTTCACACACCTCCAATCTGACTTCGCCCACCTCGATTCTGTGACTTCTCACACCTCCATTCTATGACTTCACACACCTCCATTCTGTGACTTCACACACCTCCATTGTGTGACTTCACACACCTCCATTCTATGACTTCACACACCTGCATTCTCTGACTTCACACACCTCCATTCTGTGACTTCACACGCCTGAATCTATGACTTCACACATCTCCATTCTCTGACTTCACACACCTCCATTCTGTGTCTTCACATACCTCCATTCTGTGATTTCACACACCTCCCTTTTGACTTCACACACCTCCATTCTGTGACTTCACACATCTCCATTCTATGACTTCACACACTTCTATTCTATTACTTCACACACCTCCATTCTGTGACTTCACACACCTCCATTCTGAATTCACACACCTCCATTCTGTGACTTCACGCACCTCCATTCTGACTTCACACACCTCCTTTTTCACTTCAACACCTCCATTCTATGACTTCACACACCTCCATTCTGTGACATCACACACCTCCATTCTGTGACTTCACACACTTCCATTCTAAGACTGCACACACCTCCATTCTGTGACTTCATACACCTCCATTCTATGAGTTCACACACCCACATTCTATGACTTCACACACCGCCATTCTGACTTCACACACCTCCATTCTATGACTTCACACACTTCCAATCTGACTTCACATACCTCCATTCTGTGACTATACAGACCTCCATTCTGTGACTTCACACACCTCCATTCTTTGACTTCACACACCTCCATTCTGTGACTTCACACACCTCCATTTTGACTTCACAAAACTCCCCTCTGTGACTTCACACACCTCCATTTCTCCTGATTTCACACACCTCCATTCGCTGACTTCACACACCTCCATTCTGTGAGTTCACACACCTCCATTCTGTGACTTCACATACCTCCATTCTGACATCACACAGCTCGTCCTTTGACTTCACACACCTATATTCTATGATGTCACACACCTCCGTTCTGTGACATCAGACACCTTCATTCTGTGACTTCACACACCTGCATTCTATGACTTTTTACTAAACACATCTCCATTCTCTGACTTCACACACCTCCATTCTGTGTCTTCACATACCTCCATTCTGTGATTTCACACACCTCCCTTTTGACTTCACACACCTCCATTCTGTGACTTCACACTCCTCATTCTCTGACTTCACACAACTCCATTTTGACTTCACACACCTTCATTATATGACTTCACACACCCCATCTGACTTCACACACCTCCATTCTGTGACCTCACACACCTCCATTCTATGACTTCACACACCTCCATTTTGACTTCACACACCTCCATTCTGTGACTTCACACACCTCCATTCTCTGACTTCACACACCTACAGTGTCTGACTTCACACACCTCCATTCTCTGACTTCACACACCTCCATTCTATGACTTCACATACCTCCATTCTGTGACTTCACACATCTCCATTTTGACTTCACACACCTCCATTCTGTGACTTTCCACTCCTCCATTTTCTGACTTCACACACCTCCATTTTAACTTCACAAACCTCCATTCTGTGACTTCACACATGTGCATTCTGTGACTTCACACACTTCCATTCTGTGACTTCACACACCTCCATTCTCTGACGTCACAAACCTCCATTGTATGACTTCACACACCTCCATTATTAATTCACAAACATCAATTCTATGAGTTCAAACACCTCTTTCTGACTTCACACCACCTCCATTGTGACTTCACACACCTCCATTCTATGACTTCACACACCTCCATATTGTGACTTCACACACCTCCATTCTATGACTTCACACACCCCCATTTTATGACTTCACACACCTCCATTCTGACTTCACACACCTCCATTCTATGACTTCACACACCTCCATTATGACTTCACACACCTACATTCTGTGCCTTCACACACATCCATTCTGACTTCACACCACTCCATACTCTGTCTTCACACACCTCCATTCTGTGAATTCACACACCTCCATTCTGAGTTTACACACCTCCCTTCTGTGACTTCACACACATCCATTCTATGACTTCACACACCGCCATTCTATGACTTCATGCACCTCCATTCTATGACTTCACAAACCTCCATTCTGTGACGTCACACACCTCTACTCTTACTTCACACACCTCCATTCTGACTTCACACACCTCCATTCTATGACTTCACACACTTCCATTCTACCTCTTCACACACCTCCATTCTCTGACTTCACACACTTCCATTCTGAGTTCACGAACCTCCATTCTGTGACTTCACACACCTCCATTTTGACTTCACACACCTCCTCTTTGACTTCACACACCTCCATTCTATGACATCTCACACGTCCATTCTCTGACTTCACACACCTCCATTCTGACTTCACACACCTCCATTCTGTAACCTCACACACCTCCATTCTGTGACTTCACACACCTGCATTCTCTGCCTTCATTTACCTCTATTCTAGGACTCACACACCTCCATTCTGTGACTTCACACACCTCCTCTTTGACTTCACACACCTCCATTTCTATGACATCACACACCTCCATTCTGTGCTTCACACACCTCCCCTTCTCTGACGTCACAAAGCTCCATTCTATGACTACACACACCCCCTCTGTGACTTCACTCACCTCCATTCTATGACTTCACACACCTCCATTCTGTGACTTCACACAACTCCATTCTGACTTCCCACAACTCCATTCTGTGACTTCACACACCAGCATTCTATGACTTCACTCACCTCCATTCTGTGACTTCACACACCTCCATTCTGTGACTTCACACACCCCCATCTGACTTCACACACCTCATTCTGTGACCTCACACACCTCCATTCTATGACTTCACACACCTCCATTTTGACGTCACACACCTCCATTCTCTGACTTCACACACCTACAGTGTCTGACTTCACACACCTCCATTCTGACTTCACTCACCTCCATTCTGTGACTTCACACATCTCCATTCTATGACTTCACACACCCCCATCTGACTTCACACACCTCCATTCTGTGACCTCACACACCTCCATTCTTTGACTTCACACACCTCCATTTTGACGTCACACACCTCCATTCTCTGACTTCACACACCTACAGTGTCTGACTTCACACACGTCCATTCTCGGACTTCACACACCTCCATTCTATGACTTCACATACCTCCATTCTGTGACTTCACACACCTCCATTTTGACTTCACACACCTCCATTCTGTGACTTTCCACTCCTCCATTTTCTGACTTCACACACCTCCCTTTTAACTTCACAAACCTCCATTCTGTGACTTCACACATGTGCGTTCTGTGACTTCACACACCTCCATTCTGTGACTTCACACACCTCCATTCTCTGACGTCACAAACCTCCATTGTATGACTTCACACACCTCCATTCTTAATTCACAAACATCAATTCTATGAGTTCAAACACCTCTTTCTGACTTCACACACCTCCATTGTGACTTCACACAACCTCCATTCTATGACTTCACACACCTCCATTTTGACTTCACACACCTCCATTCTGTGACTTCACACACCTCCATTCTCTGACTTCACACACCTACAGTGTCTGACTTCACACACCTCCATTCTCTGACTTCACACACCTCCATTCTATGACTTCACATACCTCCTTCTGTGACTTCACACATCTCCATTTGACTTCACACACCTCCATTCTGTGACTTTCCACTCCTCCATTTTCTGACTTCACACACCTCCATTTTAACTTCACAAACCTCCATTCTGTGACTTCACACATGTGCATTCTGTGACTTCACACACTTCCATTCTGTGACTTCACACACCTCCCTTCTCTGACGTCACAAAGCTCCATTCTATGACTACACACACCCCCTCTGTGACTTCACTCACCTCCATTCTATGACTTCACACACCTCCATTCTGTGACTTCACACAACTCCATTCTGACTTCACACAACTCCATTCTGTGACTTCACACACCAGCATTCTATGACTTCACTCACCTCCATTCTGTGACTTCACACACCTCCATTCTGTGACTTCACACACCCCCATCTGACTTCACACACCTCCATTCTGTGACCTCACACACCTCCATTCTATGACTTCACACACCTCCATTTTGACGTCACACACCTCCATTCTCTGACTTCACACACCTACAGTGTCTGACTCACACACCCTCCATTCTGACTTCACACACCTACCATTTCTGACTTCACACACCTCCATTCTATGACTTCACACATCTCCATTCTGTGACTTCACACACCTCCATTCTGACTTCACACTTCCATTCTATGACTTTACACTCCTCCATTCTGACTTCACACACCTCCATTCTCTGACTTCACACACCTACAGTGTCTGACTTCACACACGTCCATTCTCGGACTTCACACACCTCCATTCTATGACTTCACATACCTCCAATCTGTGACTTCACACACCTCCATTTTTGACTTCACACACCTCCATTCTGTGACTTTCCACTCCTCCATTTTCTGACTTCACACACCTCCCTTTTAACTTCACAAACCTCCATTCTGTGACTTCACACATGTGCGTTCTGTGACTTCACACACCTCCATTCTGTGACTTCACACACCTCCATTCTCTGACGTCACAAACCTCCATTGTATGACTTCACACACCTCCATTCTTAATTCACAAACATCCATTCTATGAGTTCAAACACCTCCTTCTGACTTCACACACACTTCCATTGTGACTTCACACACCTCCATTCAATGACTTCACACACGTCCATTCTATAACTTCACACACCTCCATTCTGTGACTTCACACACCTCCATTCTAAGTTCACACACCTCCATTCTGTGACTTCACACTCGTCCATTCTGACTTCACACACCTCCTCTTTGACTTCACACACCTCCATTCTATGACTTCACACACTCCATATTATGACTTCACACACCTCCATTCTATGACTTCACACACCCCCATTCTATGACTTCACACACCTCCATTCTGACTTCACACACCTCCATTCTATGACTTCACACACCTCCATTCTGACTTCCCACACCTTCATTCTGTGCCTTCACACCTCATTCTGAGTTTACACACCTCCATTCTGTGACTTTACACACCTGCATTCTATGACGTCACACACGGCCATTCTATGATTTCATACACCTCCATTCTATGACTTCACACACGTTCATTCACCCTCTTCAAACACCTCCATTCTCTGACTTCACACATCTCCATTCTGAGTTCACAAACTTCCATTCTGTGACTTCACACACCACCATTTTGACTTCACACACCTCCTCTTTGACTTCACACACCTCCATTCTATGACATCACACACCTCCATTCTCTAAATGAACACAACTCCATTCTTACTTCACACATCTCCATTCTGTGACTTCACACAACAGCATTCTATGACTTCACTCACCTCCATTCTGTGACTTCACACACCTCCATTCTGTGACTTCACACACCTCCATTCTGTGACCTCACACACCTGCATTATGAGTTCACACAACTCCATACTATGTCTTCAGACACCTCCATTCTATGACTTCACACACCTCCATTCTGTATTCACACACCTCCATTCTGTGACTTCACACACCTCCATTCTATGACCTCACTCACCGCCATTCTATGCCTTCACACACCTCCATTCTATGACTTCACACACTTTCATTCTGTGACCTCACACACCTCCACTCTGATTTCACACACCTCCATTCTAACTTCACACACCTCCATTCTATGACTTCACACACGTCCATTCTATGACTTCACACACCTCCATTCTGTGACTTCACACACCTTCATTCTGACTTCACACACCTCCTCTTTGACTTCACACACCTCCATTCTATGACTTCACACATCTCCATTCTGTGACTTCACACACCTCCATTCTTGACTTCACACACCTCCATTCTATGACTTCACACATCTCCATTCTGTGCCTTCACACACCGCCATTCTATGACTTCACACACCTCCATTCTCAGTTCACACATGTCCATTCTGTGACTTCACATACCTTCATTCTATGACTTTCACACACCTCCATTCTATGACTTCACACAACTCCATTCTTACGTCGAAACATCCATTCTATCATTTCATCACCCACCTCCAATATGACTTCACACACCTCCATTCTGACTTCACACACCTCAATTCTTTGACTTCACACACGTCCATTCTATGACTTCACACACCTCCTTCCGTGACTTCACTCACCTCCATTCTGAGTTCACACACCTCCATTCTGTGACTTCACACACTTTCATTCTGTGCCTTGACACACCGCCATTCTATGACTTCACACACCTCCAATCTGACTTTGCACACCTCGATTCTGTGACTTCTCACACCTCCATTCTATGACTTCACACACCTCCATTGTGTGACTTCACACACCTCCATTCCATGACTTCACTCACCTCCATTCTGAGTTCACACACCTCCATTCTGTGACTTCACACACTTTCATTCTGTGCCTTGACACACCTCCATTCTATGACTTCTCACACCTCCTTTTGACTTCACACACCTCCATTCTGTGACTTCACACTCCTCCATTCTCTGAATTCACACAACTCCATTTTGACTTCACACACCTCATTATATGACTTCACACACCTCCATTCTATGACTTCACACACCTCCATTCTATGACTTCACAACCTCCATTCTGTGACTTCACGCACCTCCATTCTGACTTCACACACCTCCTTTTTAACTTCAACACCTCCATTCTATGACTTCACACACCTCCATTCTGTGGCATCACACACCTCCATTCTGTGATTTCACACACTTCCATTCTAAGACTGCACACACCTCCATTCTGTGACTTCTTACACCTCCATTCTATGAGTTCACACACCCACATTCTATGACTTCACATACCTCCATTCTGACTTCACACACCTCCATTCTATGACTTCACACACCTCCATTCTGTTGACTATAGACACCTCCATTCTTTGACTTCACACACCTCCATTCTGTGACTTCACACACCTCCATTTTGACTTCACAAAACTCCCCTCTGTGACTTCACACACTTCCATTCTGTGACTTCACACACCTCCATTCTCTGACTTCACAACACCTACATTCTCTGACTTCACACACCTCCACTCTGACTTCACACACCTCCATTATGTAACCTCACACACCTCCATTCTGTGACTTCACAAACCTGCATTCTCTGCCTTCACTTACCTCTATTCTAGGACTCACACACCTCCATTCTGTGACTCACACACCTCCTCTTTTACTTCACACACCTGCATTCTATGACATCACACCTCCATTCTGTGCTTCACACACCTCCCTTTTTTGACGTTACAATCCTCCATTCTATGACTACACACACCCCCTCTGTGACTTCACTCACCTCCATTCTGTGACTTCACACACCCACATTCTGACTTCACAAACCATTCTATGACTTCACACACCTCCATTCTGTGACTTCACACAACTCCATTCTGACTTCACACAACTCCATTCTGTGACTTCACACACCAGCATTCTATGACTTCACTCACCTCCATTCTGTGACTTCACACACCTCCATTCTGTGACTTCACACACCTCCATTCTGTGACCTCACACACCTGCATTCTGACTTCACAAAACTCCATACTATGTCTTCAGACACCTCTATTCTGTGACTTCACACACCTCCATTCTGTATTCACACACCTCCATTCTGTGACTTCACAGACCTCCATTCTATGACCTCACTCACCGCCATTCTATGCCTTCATACACCTCCATTCTATGACTTCACACACTTTCATTCTGTGACTTCACACACCTCCATTCTGATTTCACACACCTCCATTCTGACTTCACAACCTCCATTCTATGACTTCACACACGTCCATTCTATGACTTCACACACCTCCATTCTGTGACTTCACACACCTTCATGCTTACTTCACACAACCTCCATTCTATGACTTCACACACGTCCATTGTATGACTTCACACACCTCCATTCTGTGACTTCACACACCTTCATTCTTACTTCACACACCTCCTCTTTGACTTCACACCACCTCCATTCTATGACTTCACACATCTCCATTCTGTGACTTCACACACCTCCATTCTGTGACTTCACACACCTCCATTCTATGACTTCACACATCTCCATTCTGTGACTTCACACACCGCTATTCTATGACTTCACACACCTCCATTCTGAGTTCACCCATGTCCATTCTGTGACTTCACACACCTCCATTCTATGATTTCACACACCTCCATTCTATGACTTCACCCATCTCCAATCTGTGACTTCACACACCTCCATTCTTATGACTTCACACAACTCCATTCTTACTTCGAAACATCCATTCTATCATTTCAACCCACCTCCAATATGACTTCACACACCTCCATTCTGACTTCACACACCTCAATTCTTTGACTTCACACACGTCCACTCTATGACTTCACACACCTCCATTCCGTGACTTCACTCACCTCCATTCTGAGTTCACACACCTCCATTCTGTGACTTCACACACTTTCAATCTGTGCCTTGACACACCGCCATTCTATGACTTCACACTCCTCCAATCTGACTTTGCACACCTCGATTCTGTGACTTCTCACACCTCCATTCTATGACTTCACACACCTCCATTGTGTGACTCACACACCTCCATTCCGTGACTTCACTCACCTCCACTCTGAGTTCACACACCTCCATTCTGTGACTTCACACACTTTCATTCTGTGCCTTGACACACCGCCATTCTATGACTTCTCACACCTCCTTTTGTCTTCACACACCTCCATTCTGTGACTTCACACTCCTCCATTCTCTGACTTCACACAACTCCATTTTGACTTCACACACCTCCATTATGTGACTTCACAAACCTCCATTCTATGACTTCACACACCTCCATTCTATGACTTCACAACCTCCACTCTGAGTTCACACACCTCCATTCTGTGGCATCACACACCTCCATTCTGTGATTTCACACACTTCCATTCTAAGACTGCACACACCTCCATTCTGTGACTTCATACACCTCCATTCTATGAGTTCACACACCCACATTCTATGACTTCACATACCTCCATTCTGACTTCACACACCTCCATTCTATGACTTCACACACCTCCATTCTGACTTCACACACCTCCATTCTGTGACTATACAACACCTCCATTCTTTGACTTCAGACACCTCCATTCTGTGACTTCACAAACCTCCATTTTGACTTCACAAAACTCCCCTCTGTGACTTCACACACTTCCATTCTGTGACTTCACACACCTCCATTCTCTGACTTCACACACACCTACATTCTCTGACTTCACACACCTCCACTCTGACTTCACACACCTCCATCTAAAAAAACTAATATAGTAACCTCACACACCTCCATTCTGTGACTTCACACACCTGCATTCTCTACCTTCACTTACCTCTATTCTAGGACTCACACACCTCCATTCTGTGACTTCACACCTCCTCTTTGACTTCACACACCTGCATTCTATGACATCACACACCTCCATTCTGTGCTTCACACAACCCTCCCTTTTCTGACGTCACAATCCTCCATTCTATGACTACACACACCCCCTCTGTGACTTCTCTCACCTCCATTCTGTGACTTCACACACCCCCATTCTGACTTCACAAACCATTCTATGACATCACACACCTCCATTCTGTGACTTCACACAACTCCATTGGGACTTCACACAATTCCATTCTGTGACTTCACACACCAGCATTCTTTGACTTCACACACCTCCATTCTGTGACTTCACACACCTCCATTCTGTGACTTCACACACCTCCATTCTGTGACCTCACACACCTGCATTCTGACTTCACAAAACTCCATACTATGTCTTCAGACACATCCATTCTGTGACTTCACACACCTCCATTCTGTATTCACACACGTCCATTCTGTGACTTCACAGACCTCCATTCTATGACCTCACCTCAACACCGCCATTCTATGCCTTCATAAACCTCCATTCTATGACTTCACACACTTTCATTCTGTGACTTCACACACCTCCATTCTGATTTCACACACATCCATTCTGACTTCACACACCTCCATTCTATGACTTCACACACGTGCATTCTATGACTTCACACACCTCCATTCTGTGACTTCACACACCTTCATTCTGACTTCACACACCTCCTCTTTGACTTCACACACCTCATTCTATGACTTCACACATCTCCATTCTGTGACTTCACACATACCTCCATTCTGACTTCACACTTCCATTCTATGACTTTACACTCCTCCATTCTGACTTCACACACCTCCATTCTGTGACTTCACACACCTACATTCTGTGACTTTACACACTTTCATTCTGTGACTTCACACACCTCCATTCTGATTTCACACACCTCCATTCTGACTTCACACACCTCCATTCTATGACTTCACACACCGCCATTCTATGACTTCACACACCTCCATTCTGAGTTCACACATGTCCATTCTGTGACTTCACACACCTCCATTCTATGACTTCACACACCTCCATTCTATGACTTCACCCAACTCCAATCTGTGACTTCACACACCTCCATTCTATGACTTCACACAACTCCATTTTCTATTACTTCGAAACATCCATTCTATCATTTCACCCACCTCCAAAATGACTTCACACACCTCCATTCTGGCTTAACACACCTCAATTCTTTGACTTCACATACGTCCATTCTATGACTTCACACACCTCCATTCTGTGACTTCAAACACCTCCATTCTGGGTCACACACCTCCATTCTGTGACTTCACACACTTTCATTCTTTGCCTTCACACATATCCATTCTATGACTTCACAAACCTCCAATCTGACTTCGCACACCTCGATTCTGTGACTTCTCACACCTCCATTCTATGACTTCACACACCTCGATTCTGTGACTTCTCACACCTCCATTCTATGACTTCACACACCTCCATTACTATGACTTCACACACCTGCATTGTGTGACTTCACACACCTCCATTCTATGACTTCACCCACCTGCATTCTCTGACTTCACACACCTCTATTCTCTGACTTCACACACCTCCATTCTATGACTTCACACACTGCATTCTCTGACTTCACACACCTCCATTCTCTGACTTCACACGCCTGATTCTATGACTTCACACATCTCCATTCTCTGACTTCACACACATCCATTCTGAGTTCACAACACCTCCATTCTGTGACTTCACACAACCTCCATTCTGTGACTTCACACACCTCCATTCTGTGACCTCACACACCTGCATTCTGACTTCACAAAACTCCATACTATGTCTTCAGACACATCCATTCTGTGACTTCACACACCTCCATTCTGTATTCACACACGTCCATTCTGTGACTTCACAGACCTCCATTCTATGACCTCACTCACCGCCATTCTATGCCTCATAAACCTCCATTCTATGACTTCACACACTTTCATTCTGTGACTTCACACACCTCCATTCTGATTTCACACACCTCCATTCTGACTTCACACACCTCCATTCTATGGCTTCAACACACGTGCATTCTTATGACTTCACACACCTCCATTCTGTGACTTCACACACCTTCATTCTGACTTCACACTACCTCCTCTTTGACTTCACACACCTCCATTCTATTGACTTCACACATCTCCATTCTGTGACTTCACACACCTCCATTCTGACTTCACACTTCCATTCTATGACTTTACACTCCTCCATTCTGACTTCACACACCTCCTTCTGTGACTTCACACACCTACATTCTGTGACTTCACACACTTTCATTCTGTGACTTCACACACCACCATTCTGATTTCACACACCTCCATTCTGACTTCACACCACCTCCATTCTATGACTTCACACACCGCCATTCTATGACTTCACACACCTCCATTCTGAGTTCACACATGTCCATTCTGTGACTTCACACACCTCCATTCTATGACTTCACACACCTCCATTCTATGACTTCACCCAACTCCAATCTGTGACTTCACACACCTCCATTCTATGACTTCACACAACTA
>NW_028327291.1:0-29365 GCF_031878675.1 Megascapheus bottae | reverse complement strand
TAGAAGTCATAGAATGGAGGTATTGAAGTCACAGAATGGAGGTGTGAGAAGTCATAGAATGGAGGTGTGTGTGAAGTCAGAATGGAGGTGTGTGAAGTCATAGAATGGAGCTGTGTCAACTCAGAAAGGAGGTGTGTGAAATCATAGAAAGGAGGTGTGTGGAGTCAGAATGGAGGTGTGTGAAGTCATAGAATGGAGGTGTGTGAAGTCAAAATTCAGGTGTGTGAACTCATAGAATGGAGCTGTTTGAGTCATAGAATGGAGGTGTGTGAAGTCATAGAATGGAGGTGTATGAGTCATATAATGGAGGTGTGTGATGTCATAGAATGGAGGTGTGTGAAGTCATACAATGGATGTTTCTGAAGTAAGAATGAAGGTGTGTGAAGTCATAGAGTGGAGGTGTGTGAAATCAAAATGGTGGTGTGTGAACTCATAGAATGGATGTGTGTGAACTCATAGAATGAAGGTGTGTGAAGTCAGAGAATGGAGGTGTGTGAAGTCAGAATGCAGCTGTGTGAACTCATAGAATGGAGGTGTGTGAAGTCACAGAATGGAGGTGTGTCAAGTCATAGAATGGGGGTGTGTGAACTCATAGAATGGAGGTGTGTGAAGTCATAGAATGGAGGTGTGTGAAGTCAGAATGCAGCTGTGTGAACTCATAGAATGGAGGTGTGTGAAGTCACAAAATGAACCTGTGTGAAGTCACAGAATGGAGGTGTGTGAACTCATATGGAGGTGTGTGAAGTCACAGAATGGAAGTGTGTGAATTCATACAAAGGAGGTGTGTGAAGTCATAAAATGGAGGAGTGTGAAGTCACAGAATGGAGGCGTGTGAACTCACAAGGGAAGTGTATGTAGTCACAGAATGGAGCTGTGTGAAGTTATAGAATGGAATTGTGTGAAGTTATAGAATGGAGGTGTGTGAAGTCAGAATGGAGGTGTGTGAAGTCACAGAATGGAGGTGTGTGAACTCAGAATGGAGGTGTGTGATGTCACACAATGGAGGTTTGTGAAGTCATAGAATGGAGGTGTGTGAAGTCACACAGTGCGGGTGTGTGAAGTTATAGAATGGAGGTGTGTGAAGTCATAGAATGGAGGTGTGTGAACTCACAGAATGGACTTGTGAAGTCAGAGAATGGAGGTGTGTGAAGTCACAGAATGGAGGTGTGTGAACTCAGAATGGAGGTGTGTGATGTCACAGAATGGAGGTGTGTGACGTCAGAATAGATGTGTGCGAAGTCATAGAATGGAGTTGTGTGAAGTCAGAATGGAATTGTGTGAAGTCATAGAATGGATGTGTGTGAAGTCACAGAATGGAAGTGTGTGAAGTCAAAATGGAGGTGTGTGAAGTCACAGAATGGAGGTGTGTGAAGTCACAGAATGGAAGTTTGTGAAGTAAATGGCGGTTTGTGAAGTCACAGAATGGAGGTGTATGAAGTCACAGAATGGAGGTGTGTGAAGTCAAAATGGAGGTGTGTAAAGTCACAAATGGAGGAGTGTGAAGTCACAGAATGGAGGTGTGTAAACTCAAAATGGAGGTGTGTGAAGTCAAAGAATGGAGGTGTGTGAAGTCACGGAATGGAGGTTTGTGAAGTCAAACATTGGAAGTGTGTGAAGTTACAGAAAGAAGATGTGTGATGTCATAAAATGGAGGTGTATGAAGTCATAGAATGGAGGTGTGTGAAGACAGAATGCAGGTGTGTGAAGTTTTAGAATGGAGGTGTGTGAAGTCATAGAATGGAGGTGTGTGAAGTCATAGAATGGAAGTGTGTGGAGTCATAGAATGGAGGTGTGTGATGTCATAGAATGGAGGTGTGTGAAGTCAAAATGGATATGTGTGAAGTCAGAATGAATGTGGGTGAAGTCATAGAATGGAGGTGTGTGAAGTCACAATGCAGGTGTGTGAACTCATAGAATGGAGCTGTGTGAAGTCACAATGCAGGTGTGCGAAGTCATAGAATGCAAGTGTGTGAGGTCATAGAATGGAGGTGTGTGAAGTCATAGAATGGATATTTGTGAAGTAAGAATGAAGGTGTGTGAAGTCATAGAATGGAGGTGTGTGAAGTCACAGAATGGAGGTGTGTGAAGTCACAGAATGCATATTTGTGAAGTAAGAATGAAGGTGTGTGAAGTCATAGAATGGAGGTGTGTGAAGGCACAGAATGGAGATGTGTGAAGGCATAGAATGGAGTTGTGTGAAGTCAGAATGGAGGTGTGTGAAGTCACAGAATGGAGGTGTGTGAACTCAGAATGGAGGTGTGTGAAGTCACAGAATGGAGCTGTGTGACGTCATAGAATGGAGGTGTGTGAAGTCATAGAATGGAGGTGTGTGAAGTCATAGAATGGAGGTGTGTGAAGTCACAGTGAAGGTGTGTGAAGTCATAGAACGTAGGTGTGTGAAGTCACAGAATGGAGGGGTGTGAAGTCTCATAATGCAGGTGTGTGAAGTCATAGAATGGAGGTGTGCGAAGTCATGAAATTGAGGTGTGTGAAGTCAGAATGGAGGTTCGTTAAGTCATAGAATGGAGGTGTATGAACTCAGAATGGAGGTGTGTGACGTCACAGAATGGAGGTGTGTGAAGTCATAGCATGGAGGTATGTGAAATCATAGAATGGAAGTGTGTGAAGTCATAGAATGGAGGTGTGTGAACTCAGAATGGATGTGTGTAGTCACAGAATGGAGGTGTGTGAAGTCATAGAATGGAAGTGTGTGAAGTCATAGAATGGAGGTGTGTGAAGTCAGAATGGAGGTGAGTGAAGTCACCGAATGGAGGTGTGTGAAGTCAGAATGGAGGTGTGTGAAGTCACAGAATGGAGGTTTGTGAAGTCTTAGAATGGAGGTGTGTGAGGTAATAGAATGGATGTTTCTGAAGTAAGAATGAAGATGTGTGAAGTCATAGAATGGAGGTGTGTGAAGTCAAAGTGGTGGTGTGTGAACTCATAGAATGGAGGTGTGTGAAGTCATGGAATGGAGGTGTGTGAAGTCAAAGAATGGAGGTGTGTGAAGTCAAACAATGGTGTGTGTGAAGTCCGTGGAATGGAGGTGTGTGAAGTTACAGAATGGAAGGTGTGTGAAGTCAAAACGGAGGTTGTGAAGTCAAAGAATGGAGGTGTGTGAGTCACAGAATGGAGGTGTGTGAAGTCAAAATGGTGGTGTGTGACAGTCACAAATGGAGGTGTGTGAAGTCACAGAATGGAGGTGTGTGAACTCAAAATGGAGGTGTGTGAAGTCAAAGAATGGAATAGTGCGAAGTCAAAGGATGGAGGTGTGTGAAGTCAGAATGGAGATGTGTGAAGTCACAGAATGGAGGTGTGTGAAGTTACAGAAAGGAGATTTGTGAATTCATAGAATGGAGGTGTATGAAGTCATAGAATGGAGGTGTGTGAAGACAGAATGCAGGTGTGTGAAGTTATAGAATTGAAGTGTGTGAAATCATAGATTGGAGGTGTGTGATGTCATAGAATGGAGGTGTGTGAAGTCATAGAATGGAGGTGTGTGAAGTCATAGAAGGGAGGTGTGTGAAGTCACAGAATGGAGGTGTGTGAAGTCACAATGGAGGTGTGTGAAGTCATAGAATGCAGGTGTTTGAAGTCAAAGAATGGAGGAGTGTGAAGTCATAGAATGGAGGTGTGTGAAGCCACATAATGGAGGTGTGTGATGTCACAATGGAGGTGTGTGAAGTCATAGAATGCAGGTGTTTGAAGTCAAAGAATGGAGGAGTGTGAAGTCATAGAATGGAGGTGTTTGAAGTCACAGAATGGAGGTGTGTGAACTCAGAATGGATGTGTGTAGTCACAGAATGGAGGTGTGTGAAGGCATAGAATGGAAGTGTGTGAAGTCATAGAATGGAGGTGTGTGATGTCAGAATAGAGGTGTGCGAAGTCATAGAATGGAGGTGAGTGAACTCAGAAAGGAGTTGTGTGAAGTCACAATGGAGGTGTGTGAAGTCATAGAATGGAGGTTTTGAAGTCACAGAATGGAGGTGTGAGAAGTCATAGAATGGAGGTGTGTGTGAAGTCAGAATGGAGGTGTGTGAAGTCATAGAATGGAGCTGTGTCAACTCAGAAAGGAGTTGTGTGAAATCATAGAATGGAGGTGTGTGAAGTCAGAATGGAGGTGTGTGAAGTCATAGAATGGAGGTGTGTGAAGTCAAAATTCAGGTGTGTGAACTCATAGAATGGAGGTGTGTGAAGTCATAGAATGGAGCTGTTTGAGTCGTAGAATGGAGGTGTGTGATGTCATAGAATGGAGGTGGGTGAAGTCATAGAATGGATGTTTCTGAAGTAAGAATGAAGGTGTGTGAAGTCATAGAATGGAGGTGTGTGAAGTCAACAGGTGGTGTGTGAACTCATAGAATGGATGTGTGTGAACTCATAGAATGGAGGTGTGTGAAGTCATAGAATGGAGATGTGTGAAGTCAGAATGCAGCTGTGTGAACTCATAGAATGGAGGTGTGTGAAGTCACAGAATGGAGGTGTGTCAAGTCATAGAATGGAGGTGTGTGAAGTCATAGAATGGAGGTGTGTGAAGTCATAGAATGGAGGTGTGTGAAGTCACAAAATGAACCTGTGTGAAGTCACAGAATGGAGGTGTGTGAACTCAAATGGAGGTGTGTGAAGTCACAGAATGGACGTGTGTGAATTCATACAAAGGAGGTGTGTGAAGTCATAAAATTGAGGTGTGTGAAGTTATAGAATGGAATTGTGTGAAGTTATAGAATGGTGGTGTGTGAAGTCAGAATGGAGGTGTGTGAAGTCACAGAATGGAGGTGTGTGAACTCAGAATGGAGGTGTGTGAAGTCACAGAATGGAGGCCTGTGAACTCACAAGGGAAGTGTATGTAGTCACAGAATGGAGCTGTGTGAAGTTATAGAATGGAATTGTGTGAAGTTATAGAATGGAGGTGTGTGAAGTCAGAATGGAGGTGTGTGAAGTCAAAGAATGGAGGTGTGTGAACTCAGAATGGAGGTGTGTGATGTCACACAATGGAGGTTTGTTAAGTCATAGAATGGAGGTGTGTGAAGTCAAACAATGCGGGTGTGTGAAGTCATAGAATGGAGGTGTGTGAAGTCATAGAATGGAGGTGTGTGAAGTCACAGAATGGAGTTGTGAAGTCAGAGAATGGAGGTGTGTGAAGTCACAGAATGGAGATGTGTGAACTCAGAATGGAGGTGTGTGAAGTCACAGAATGGAGGTGTGTGAAGTCAGAATAGATGTGTGCGAAGTCATAGAATGGAGTTGTGTGAAGTCAGAATGGAATTGTGTGAAGTCATAGAATGGAGGTGTGTGAAGTCAGAATGGCGGTGTGTTAACTCATAGAATGGAGGTGAGTGAAGTCACAATGGAGGTGTGGGAAGTCATAGAAAAGAGGTTTTGAAGTCACAGAATGGAGGTGTGTGAAGTCATAGAATGGAGGAGTGTGAAGTCATAGAATGGAGGTGTGTGAAATCACAGAATGGAGGTGTGTGAAGTCACAGAGTTGAGGTGTGTGAAGTCAGAATGGAGGTGTGTGAAGTCATAGAATGGAGCTGTGTCAACTCAGAAAGGAGTTGTGTGAAATCATAGAATGGAGGTGTGTGAAGCCAGAATGGAGGTGTGTGAAGTCATAGAATGGAGGTGTGTGAAGTCAAAATTCAGGTGTGTGAACTCATAGAATGGAGGTGTGTGAAGTCATAGAATGGAGCTGTTTGAGTCGTAGAATGGAGGTGTGTGAAGTCATAGAATGGAGGTGTTTGAGTCATATAATGGAGGTGTGTGATGTCATAGAATGGAGGTGGGTGAAGTCATAGAATGGATGTTTCTGAAGTAAGAATGAAGGTGTGTGAAGTCATAGAATGAAGGTGTGTGAAGTCAAAATGGTGGTGTGTGAACTCATAGAATGGATGTGTGTGAACTCATAGAATGGAGGTGTGTGAAGTCATAGAATGGAGGTGTGTGAAGTCAGAATGCAGCTGTGTGAACTCATAGAATGGAGGTGTGTGAAGTCACAGAGTGGAGGTGTGTCAAGTCATAGAATGGAGGTGTGTGAAGTCATAGAATGGAGGTGTGTGAAGTCATAGAATGGAGGTGTGTGAAGTCACAAAATGAACCTGTGTGAAGTCACAGAATGGAGGTGTGTGAACTCAAATGGAGGTGTGTGAAGTCACAGAATGGACGTGTGTGAATTCATACAAAGGAGGTGTGTGAAGTCATAAAATGGAGGTGTGTGAAGTTATAGAATGGAATTGTGTGAAGTTATAGAATGGTGGTGTGTGAAGTCAGAATGGAGGTGTGTGAAGTCACAGAATGGAGGTGTGTGAACTCAGAATGGAGGTGTGTGAATTCACAGAATGGAGGCGTGTGAACTCACAAGGGAAGTGTATGTAGTCACAGAATGGAGCTGTGTGAAGTTATAGAATGGAATTGTGTGAAGTTATAGAATGGAGGTGTGTGAAGTCAGAATGGAGGTGTGTGAAGTCACAGAATGGAGGTGTGTGAACTCAGAATTGAGGTGTGTGATGTCACACAATGGAGGTTTGTGAAGTCATAGAATGGAGGTGTGTGAAGTCAAACAATGCGGGTGTGTGAAGTCATAGAATGGAGGTGTGTGAAGTCATAGAATGGAGGTGTGTGAAGTCACAGAATGGAGTTGTGAAGTCAGAGAATGGAGGTGTGTGAAGTCACAGAATGGAGGTGTGTGAAGTCAGAATGGAGGTGTGTGAAGTCACAGAATGGAGGTGTGTGAAGTCAGATTGGAGGTGTGTGAAGTCATAGAATGGAGGTGTGTCAACTCAGAAAGGAGGTGTGTGAAGTCATAGAATGGAGGTGTGTGAAGTCATAGAATGGAGGTGTGTGAAATCATAGAATGGTGGTGTGTGAAGTCACAGAATTGAGGTGTGTGAATTCAGAATGGAGGTGTGTGAAGTCAGAATGGAGGTGTGTGAAGTCATAGAATGGAGGTGTGTGAATTCACAATGCATTTGTGTGAACTCAGAGAATGGAGGTCTGTGAAGTCACAATGCAGGTGTTTGAAGTCACAGAATGAAGGTGTGTGAAGTCACAGAATGGAGGTGTGTGAACTCAGAATGGAGGTGTGTGAAGTCACAAAATGGAGGTGTGTGAAGTCATAGAATGGATGTTTCTGAAGTAAGAATGAAGGTGTGTGAAGTCATAGAATGGAGGTGTGTGATGTCAAAATGGAGGTGTGTGAACTCATAGAATGGAGGTGTGTGAACTCATGGAATGGAGGTTTGTGAAGTCAAAGAATGGAGGTATGAGAATTCAAAAAATGGAGGTGAGTGAAGTCACAGAATGGAGGTGTGTGAAGCCACAGAATGGAGGTGTGTGAAGTGACAGAATGCAGGTGTGTGAACTCACAATGGAGGTGTGTGAAGTCACAGAATGGAGGTGTGTGAAGTCATAGAATGGAAGTGTGTGAAGTCATAGAATGGAGGTGTGTGAAGTCAGAATGGAGGTGTGTGAAGTCACAGAATGGAATTTTGTGAAGTCATAGAATGGAGGTTTGTGAAGTCATAGAATGGATGACTCTGAAGTAATAATGAAGGTGTGTGAAGTCATAGAATGGAGGTGTTTGAAGTCAAAATG
Source organism: Megascapheus bottae (assembly GCF_031878675.1). Lineage (NCBI taxonomy): Eukaryota > Metazoa > Chordata > Mammalia > Rodentia > Geomyidae > Megascapheus > Megascapheus bottae. The sequence goes on along the minus strand of NW_028327291.1, from coordinate 21,781 downwards.
GAGCTGTGTGAACTCATAGAACGGTGGTGTGTAAACTGATAGAATGGAGGTGTGTGAAGTCATGGAATGGAGGTGCGTGAAGTCACAGAATGGAGGTGTGTGAAGTCAAAGAATGGAAGTGTGTGAAGTCATAGAATGGAGGTGTGTGAAGTCACAGAACTGAGGCGTGTGAAGTTAAAATTGAGGTGTGTGAATTCGGAATGGTGGTGGGTGAAGTCATAGAATGGAGGTGTGTGAAGTCAGAATGGAGGTGTGTGAAGTCACAGAATGGAATTTTGTGAAGTCAAAGAATGGAGGTGTGGGAAGTCATAGAATGGATGATTCTGAAGTAATAATGAAGGTGTGTGAAGTCATAGAATGGAGGTGTTTGAAGTCAAAATGGAGGTGTGTGAACTCATAGAATGGTGGTGTGTAAACTCATAGAATGGAGGTGTGTGAAGTCATGGAATGGAGGTGCGTGAAGTCACAGAATGGAGGTGTGTGAAGTCAAAGAATGGAAGTGTGTGAAGTCAAAATGGATGTGTGTGAAGTCACAGAATGGAGGTGTGTGAAGTCACAGAATGGAGGTGTGTGAGGTCAAAATTGTGGAGTGTGAAGTCACTAATGGAGGTGTGAAGTCAGATTTTAGCTGTGTGAAGTCATACAATGGAGGTGTGTGAAGTCAGAATGGAGGTGTGTGAACTCATAGAATGGAGGTGTGTGAAGTCACAATGGAGGTGTTTGAAGTCATAGAATGGAGGTTTTTGAAGTCACAGAATGGAGGTGTGAAGTCATACAATGGAGGTGTGTGAAGTCAGATTGGAGGTGTGTGAAGTCATAGAATGGAGGTGTGTCAACTCAGAAAGGAGGTGTGTGAAGTCATAGAATGGAGGTGTGTGAAGTCATAGAATGGAGGTGTGTGAAATCATAGAATGGAGGTGTGTGAAGTCACAGAATTGAGGTGTGTGAATTCAGAATGGAGGTGTGTGAAGACAGAATGGAGGTGTGTGAAGTCATAGAATGGAGGTGTGTGAATTCACAATGCATTTGTGTGAACTCAGAGAATGGAGGTCTGTGAAGTCACAATGCAGGTGTGTGAAGTCACAGAATGAAGGTGTGTGAAGTCACAGAATGGAGGTGTGTGAACTCATAATGGAGGTGTGTGAAGTCAAAGAATGGAGGTGTGTGAAGTCATAGAATGGATGTTTCTGAAGTAAGAATGAAGGTGTGTGAAGTCATAGCATGGAGGTGTGTGAAGTCAAAATGGAGGTGTGTGAACTCATAGAATGGAGGTGTGTGAACTCATGGAATTCAGGTGTGTGAAGTCAAAGAATGGAGGTAAGAGAATTCAAAAAATGGAGGTGAGTGAAGTCACAGAATGGAGGTGTGTGAAGCCACAGAAAGGAGGTGAGTGAAGTGACAGAATGCAGGTGTGTGAACTCACAATGGAGGTGTGTGATTTCACAGAATGGAGGTGTGTGAAGTCATAGAATGGAAGTGTGTGAAGTCATAGAATGGAGGTGTGTGAAGTCAGAATGGAGGTGTGTGAAGTCACAGAATGGAGGTGTGTGACCTCAAAATGAAGGTGTGTGAAGTCACAGAACGGAGGTTTGTGAAGTCATAAAATGGAGGTGTGTGAAGTCATAGAATGGAACTTTCTGAAGTAAGAATGAAGGAGTGTGAAGTCATAGAATGGAGGTGTGTGAAGTCATAGAATGGAGGTGTGTGAAGTCAGAATGGAGGTGTGTGAAGTCACAGAATGGAATTCTGTGAAGTAAAGAATGGAGGTGTGGGAAGTCATAGAATGGAGGTGATTGAAGTCAAAATGGGAGGTGTGTGAACTCCTAGAATGGTGGTGTGTAAACTCATAGAATGGAGGTGTGTGAAGTCATGGAATGGAGGTGCGTGAAGTCACAGAATGGAGGGGTGTGAAGTCAAAGAATGGAAGTGTGTGAAGTCAAAATGGATGTGTGTGAAGTCACAGAATGGAGGTGTGTGAAGTCACAGAATGGAGGTGTGTGAGGTCAAAATTGTGGAGTGTGAAGTCACAAATGGAGGTGTGAAGTCAGATTTTAGCTGTGTGAAGTCATACAATGGAGGTGTGTGAAGTCAGAATGCAGGTGTGTGAAATTATAGAATTGAAGTGTGTGAAATCATAGATTGGAGGTGTGTGATGTCATAGAATGGAGGTGTGTGAAGTCATAGAATGGAGGTGTGTGAAGACAGAATGCAGGTGTGTGAAATTATAGAATTGAAGTGTGTGAAATCATAGATTGGAGGTGTGTGATGTCATAGAATGGAGGTGTGTGAAGTCATAGAATGGAGTTGTGTGAAGTCATAGAAGGGAGGTGTGTGAAGTCACAGAATGGAGGTGTGTGAAGTCACAATGGAGGTGTGTGAAGTCATAGAATGCAGGTGTTTGAAGTCAAAGAATGGAGGAGTGTGAAGTCATAGAATGGAGGTGTGTGAAGCCACAGAATGGAGGTGTGTGATGTCACAATGGAGGTGTGTGAAGTCATAGAATGCAGGTGTTTGAAGTCAAAGAATGGAGGAGTGTGAAGTCATAGAAAGGAGGTGTGTGAACTCACAGAATGGAGGTGTGTGATGTCAGAATAGAGGTGTGCGAAGTCATAGAATGGAGGTGAGTGAACTCAGAAAGGAGGTGTGTGAAGTCACAATGGAGGTGTGAGAAGTCATAGAATGGAGGTATTGAAGTCACAGAATGGAGGTGTGAGAAGTCATAGAATGGAGGTGTGTGTGAAGTCAGAATGGAGGTGTGTGAAGTCATAGAATGGAGCTGTGTCAACTCAGAAAGGAGGTGTGTGAAATCATAGAAAGGAGGTGTGTGGAGTCAGAATGGAGGTGTGTGAAGTCATAGAATGGAGGTGTGTGAAGTCAAAATTCAGGTGTGTGAACTCATAGAATGGAGCTGTTTGAGTCATAGAATGGAGGTGTGTGAAGTCATAGAATGGAGGTGTATGAGTCATATAATGGAGGTGTGTGATGTCATAGAATGGAGGTGTGTGAAGTCATACAATGGATGTTTCTGAAGTAAGAATGAAGGTGTGTGAAGTCATAGAGTGGAGGTGTGTGAAATCAAAATGGTGGTGTGTGAACTCATAGAATGGATGTGTGTGAACTCATAGAATGAAGGTGTGTGAAGTCAGAGAATGGAGGTGTGTGAAGTCAGAATGCAGCTGTGTGAACTCATAGAATGGAGGTGTGTGAAGTCACAGAATGGAGGTGTGTCAAGTCATAGAATGGGGGTGTGTGAACTCATAGAATGGAGGTGTGTGAAGTCATAGAATGGAGGTGTGTGAAGTCAGAATGCAGCTGTGTGAACTCATAGAATGGAGGTGTGTGAAGTCACAAAATGAACCTGTGTGAAGTCACAGAATGGAGGTGTGTGAACTCATATGGAGGTGTGTGAAGTCACAGAATGGAAGTGTGTGAATTCATACAAAGGAGGTGTGTGAAGTCATAAAATGGAGGAGTGTGAAGTCACAGAATGGAGGCGTGTGAACTTACAAGGGAAGTGTATGTAGTCACAGAATGGAGCTGTGTGAAGTTATAGAATGGAATTGTGTGAAGTTATAGAATGGAGGTGTGTGAAGTCAGAATGGAGGTGTGTGAAGTCACAGAATGGAGGTGTGTGAACTCAGAATGGAGGTGTGTGATGTCACACAATGGAGGTTTGTGAAGTCATAGAATGGAGGTGTGTGAAGTCACACAGTGCGGGTGTGTGAAGTTATAGAATGGAGGTGTGTGAAGTCATAGAATGGAGGTGTGTGAACTCACAGAATGGACTTGTGAAGTCAGAGAATGGAGGTGTGTGAAGTCACAGAATGGAGGTGTGTGAACTCAGAATGGAGGTGTGTGATGTCACAGAATGGAGGTGTGTGACGTCAGAATAGATGTGTGCGAAGTCATAGAATGGAGTTGTGTGAAGTCAGAATGGAATTGTGTGAAGTCATAGAATGGATGTGTGTGAAGTCACAGAATGGAAGTGTGTGAAGTCAAAATGGAGGTGTGTGAAGTCACAGAATGGAGGTGTGTGAAGTCACAGAATGGAAGTTTGTGAAGTAAATGGCGGTTTGTGAAGTCACAGAATGGAGGTGTATGAAGTCACAGAATGGAGGTGTGTGAAGTCAAAATGGAGGTGTGTAAAGTCACAAATGGAGGAGTGTGAAGTCACAGAATGGAGGTGTGTAAACTCAAAATGGAGGTGTGTGAAGTCAAAGAATGGAGGTGTGTGAAGTCACGGAATGGAGGTTTGTGAAGTCAAACATTGGAAGTGTGTGAAGTTACAGAAAGAAGATGTGTGATGTCATAAAATGGAGGTGTATGAAGTCATAGAATGGAGGTGTGTGAAGACAGAATGCAGGTGTGTGAAGTTTTAGAATGGAGGTGTGTGAAGTCATAGAATGGAGGTGTGTGAAGTCATAGAATGGAAGTGTGTGGAGTCATAGAATGGAGGTGTGTGATGTCATAGAATGGAGGTGTGTGAAGTCAAAATGGATATGTGTGAAGTCAGAATGAATGTGGGTGAAGTCATAGAATGGAGGTGTGTGAAGTCACAATGCAGGTGTGTGAACTCATAGAATGGAGCTGTGTGAAGTCACAATGCAGGTGTGCGAAGTCATAGAATGCAAGTGTGTGAGGTCATAGAATGGAGGTGTGTGAAGTCATAGAATGGATATTTGTGAAGTAAGAATGAAGGTGTGTGAAGTCATAGAATGGAGGTGTGTGAAGTCACAGAATGGAGGTGTGTGAAGTCACAGAATGCATATTTGTGAAGTAAGAATGAAGGTGTGTGAAGTCATAGAATGGAGGTGTGTGAAGGCACAGAATGGAGATGTGTGAAGGCATAGAATGGAGTTGTGTGAAGTCAGAATGGAGGTGTGTGAAGTCACAGAATGGAGGTGTGTGAACTCAGAATGGAGGTGTGTGAAGTCACAGAATGGAGCTGTGTGACGTCATAGAATGGAGGTGTGTGAAGTCATAGAATGGAGGTGTGTGAAGTCATAGAATGGAGGTGTGTGAAGTCACAGTGAAGGTGTGTGAAGTCATAGAACGTAGGTGTGTGAAGTCACAGAATGGAGGGGTGTGAAGTCTCATAATGCAGGTGTGTGAAGTCATAGAATGGAGGTGTGCGAAGTCATGAAATTGAGGTGTGTGAAGTCAGAATGGAGGTTCGTTAAGTCATAGAATGGAGGTGTATGAACTCAGAATGGAGGTGTGTGACGTCACAGAATGGAGGTGTGTGAAGTCATAGCATGGAGGTATGTGAAATCATAGAATGGAAGTGTGTGAAGTCATAGAATGGAGGTGTGTGAACTCAGAATGGATGTGTGTAGTCACAGAATGGAGGTGTGTGAAGTCATAGAATGGAAGTGTGTGAAGTCATAGAATGGAGGTGTGTGAAGTCAGAATGGAGGTGAGTGAAGTCACCGAATGGAGGTGTGTGAAGTCAGAATGGAGGTGTGTGAAGTCACAGAATGGAGGTTTGTGAAGTCTTAGAATGGAGGTGTGTGAGGTAATAGAATGGATGTTTCTGAAGTAAGAATGAAGATGTGTGAAGTCATAGAATGGAGGTGTGTGAAGTCAAAGTGGTGGTGTGTGAACTCATAGAATGGAGGTGTGTGAAGTCATGGAATGGAGGTGTGTGAAGTCAAAGAATGGAGGTGTGTGAAGTCAAACAATGGAGGTGTGTGAAGTCACAGAATGGAGGTGTGTGAAGTTACAGAATGGAAGTGTGTGAAGTCAAAATGGAGGTTTGTGAAGTCACAGAATGGAGGTGTGTGGAGTCACAGAATGGAGGTGTGTGAAGTCAAAATGGTGGTGTGTACAGTCACAAATGGAGGTGTGTGAAGTCACAGAATGGAGGTGTGTGAACTCAAAATGGAGGTGTGTGAAGTCAAAGAATGGAATAGTGCGAAGTCAAAGGATGGAGGTGTGTGAAGTCAGAATGGAGATGTGTGAAGTCACAGAATGGAGGTGTGTGAAGTTACAGAAAGGAGATTTGTGAATTCATAGAATGGAGGTGTATGAAGTCATAGAATGGAGGTGTGTGAAGACAGAATGCAGGTGTGTGAAGTTATAGAATTGAAGTGTGTGAAATCATAGATTGGAGGTGTGTGATGTCATAGAATGGAGGTGTGTGAAGTCATAGAATGGAGGTGTGTGAAGTCATAGAAGGGAGGTGTGTGAAGTCACAGAATGGAGGTGTGTGAAGTCACAATGGAGGTGTGTGAAGTCATAGAATGCAGGTGTTTGAAGTCAAAGAATGGAGGAGTGTGAAGTCATAGAATGGAGGTGTGTGAAGCCACATAATGGAGGTGTGTGATGTCACAATGGAGGTGTGTGAAGTCATAGAATGCAGGTGTTTGAAGTCAAAGAATGGAGGAGTGTGAAGTCATAGAATGGAGGTGTTTGAAGTCACAGAATGGAGGTGTGTGAACTCAGAATGGATGTGTGTAGTCACAGAATGGAGGTGTGTGAAGGCATAGAATGGAAGTGTGTGAAGTCATAGAATGGAGGTGTGTGATGTCAGAATAGAGGTGTGCGAAGTCATAGAATGGAGGTGAGTGAACTCAGAAAGGAGGTGTGTGAAGTCACAATGGAGGTGTGTGAAGTCATAGAATGGATGTTTTGAAGTCATAGAATGGAGGTGTGAGAAGTCATAGAATGGAGGTGTGTGTGAAGTCAGAATGGAGGTGTGTGAAGTCATAGAATGGAGCTGTGTCAACTCAGAAAGGAGTTGTGTGAAATCATAGAATGGAGGTGTGTGAAGTCAGAATGGAGGTGTGTGAAGTCATAGAATGGAGGTGTGTGAAGTCAAAATTCAGGTGTGTGAACTCATAGAATGGAGGTGTGTGAAGTCATAGAATGGAGCTGTTTGAGTCGTAGAATGGAGGTGTGTGATGTCATAGAATGGAGGTGGGTGAAGTCATAGAATGGATGTTTCTGAAGTAAGAATGAAGGTGTGTGAAGTCATAGAATGGAGGTGTGTGAAGTCAACAGGTGGTGTGTGAACTCATAGAATGGATGTGTGTGAACTCATAGAATGGAGGTGTGTGAAGTCATAGAATGGAGATGTGTGAAGTCAGAATGCAGCTGTGTGAACTCATAGAATGGAGGTGTGTGAAGTCACAGAATGGAGGTGTGTCAAGTCATAGAATGGAGGTGTGTGAAGTCATAGAATGGAGGTGTGTGAAGTCATAGAATGGAGGTGTGTGAAGTCACAAAATGAACCTGTGTGAAGTCACAGAATGGAGGTGTGTGAACTCAAATGGAGGTGTGTGAAGTCACAGAATGGACGTGTGTGAATTCATACAAAGGAGGTGTGTGAAGTCATAAAATTGAGGTGTGTGAAGTTATAGAATGGAATTGTGTGAAGTTATAGAATGGTGGTGTGTGAAGTCAGAATGGAGGTGTGTGAAGTCACAGAATGGAGGTGTGTGAACTCAGAATGGAGGTGTGTGAAGTCACAGAATGGAGGCCTGTGAACTCACAAGGGAAGTGTATGTAGTCACAGAATGGAGCTGTGTGAAGTTATAGAATGGAATTGTGTGAAGTTATAGAATGGAGGTGTGTGAAGTCAGAATGGAGGTGTGTGAAGTCAAAGAATGGAGGTGTGTGAACTCAGAATGGAGGTGTGTGATGTCACACAATGGAGGTTTGTTAAGTCATAGAATGGAGGTGTGTGAAGTCAAACAATGCGGGTGTGTGAAGTCATAGAATGGAGGTGTGTGAAGTCATAGAATGGAGGTGTGTGAAGTCACAGAATGGAGTTGTGAAGTCAGAGAATGGAGGTGTGTGAAGTCACAGAATGGAGGTGTGTGAACTCAGAATGGAGGTGTGTGAAGTCACAGAATGGAGGTGTGTGAAGTCAGAATAGATGTGTGCGAAGTCATAGAATGGAGTTGTGTGAAGTCAGAATGGAATTGTGTGAAGTCATAGAATGGAGGTGTGTGAAGTCAGAATGGCGGTGTGTTAACTCATAGAATGGAGGTGAGTGAAGTCACAATGGAGGTGTGGGAAGTCATAGAAAAGAGGTTTTGAAGTCACAGAATGGAGGTGTGTGAAGTCATAGAATGGAGGAGTGTGAAGTCATAGAATGGAGGTGTGTGAAATCACAGAATGGAGGTGTGTGAAGTCACAGAGTTGAGGTGTGTGAAGTCAGAATGGAGGTGTGTGAAGTCATAGAATGGAGCTGTGTCAACTCAGAAAGGAGTTGTGTGAAATCATAGAATGGAGGTGTGTGAAGCCAGAATGGAGGTGTGTGAAGTCATAGAATGGAGGTGTGTGAAGTCAAAATTCAGGTGTGTGAACTCATAGAATGGAGGTGTGTGAAGTCATAGAATGGAGCTGTTTGAGTCGTAGAATGGAGGTGTGTGAAGTCATAGAATGGAGGTGTTTGAGTCATATAATGGAGGTGTGTGATGTCATAGAATGGAGGTGGGTGAAGTCATAGAATGGATGTTTCTGAAGTAAGAATGAAGGTGTGTGAAGTCATAGAATGAAGGTGTGTGAAGTCAAAATGGTGGTGTGTGAACTCATAGAATGGATGTGTGTGAACTCATAGAATGGAGGTGTGTGAAGTCATAGAATGGAGGTGTGTGAAGTCAGAATGCAGCTGTGTGAACTCATAGAATGGAGGTGTGTGAAGTCACAGAGTGGAGGTGTGTCAAGTCATAGAATGGAGGTGTGTGAAGTCATAGAATGGAGGTGTGTGAAGTCATAGAATGGAGGTGTGTGAAGTCACAAAATGAACCTGTGTGAAGTCACAGAATGGAGGTGTGTGAACTCAAATGGAGGTGTGTGAAGTCACAGAATGGACGTGTGTGAATTCATACAAAGGAGGTGTGTGAAGTCATAAAATGGAGGTGTGTGAAGTTATAGAATGGAATTGTGTGAAGTTATAGAATGGTGGTGTGTGAAGTCAGAATGGAGGTGTGTGAAGTCACAGAATGGAGGTGTGTGAACTCAGAATGGAGGTGTGTGAATTCACAGAATGGAGGCGTGTGAACTCACAAGGGAAGTGTATGTAGTCACAGAATGGAGCTGTGTGAAGTTATAGAATGGAATTGTGTGAAGTTATAGAATGGAGGTGTGTGAAGTCAGAATGGAGGTGTGTGAAGTCACAGAATGGAGGTGTGTGAACTCAGAATTGAGGTGTGTGATGTCACACAATGGAGGTTTGTGAAGTCATAGAATGGAGGTGTGTGAAGTCAAACAATGCGGGTGTGTGAAGTCATAGAATGGAGGTGTGTGAAGTCATAGAATGGAGGTGTGTGAAGTCACAGAATGGAGTTGTGAAGTCAGAGAATGGAGGTGTGTGAAGTCACAGAATGGAGGTGTGTGAAGTCAGAATGGAGGTGTGTGAAGTCACAGAATGGAGGTGTGTGAAGTCAGATTGGAGGTGTGTGAAGTCATAGAATGGAGGTGTGTCAACTCAGAAAGGAGGTGTGTGAAGTCATAGAATGGAGGTGTGTGAAGTCATAGAATGGAGGTGTGTGAAATCATAGAATGGTGGTGTGTGAAGTCACAGAATTGAGGTGTGTGAATTCAGAATGGAGGTGTGTGAAGTCAGAATGGAGGTGTGTGAAGTCATAGAATGGAGGTGTGTGAATTCACAATGCATTTGTGTGAACTCAGAGAATGGAGGTCTGTGAAGTCACAATGCAGGTGTGTGAAGTCACAGAATGAAGGTGTGTGAAGTCACAGAATGGAGGTGTGTGAACTCAGAATGGAGGTGTGTGAAGTCACAAAATGGAGGTGTGTGAAGTCATAGAATGGATGTTTCTGAAGTAAGAATGAAGGTGTGTGAAGTCATAGAATGGAGGTGTGTGATGTCAAAATGGAGGTGTGTGAACTCATAGAATGGAGGTGTGTGAACTCATGGAATGGAGGTTTGTGAAGTCAAAGAATGGAGGTATGAGAATTCAAAAAATGGAGGTGAGTGAAGTCACAGAATGGAGGTGTGTGAAGCCACAGAATGGAGGTGTGTGAAGTGACAGAATGCAGGTGTGTGAACTCACAATGGAGGTGTGTGAAGTCACAGAATGGAGGTGTGTGAAGTCATAGAATGGAAGTGTGTGAAGTCATAGAATGGAGGTGTGTGAAGTCAGAATGGAGGTGTGTGAAGTCACAGAATGGAATTTTGTGAAGTCATAGAATGGAGGTTTGTGAAGTCATAGAATGGATGACTCTGAAGTAATAATGAAGGTGTGTGAAGTCATAGAATGGAGGTGTTTGAAGTCAAAATGGAGCTGTGTGAACTCATAGAACGGTGGTGTGTAAACTGATAGAATGGAGGTGTGTGAAGTCATGGAATGGAGGTGCGTGAAGTCACAGAATGGAGGTGTGTGAAGTCAAAGAATGGAAGTGTGTGAAGTCATAGAATGGAGGTGTGTGAAGTCACAGAACTGAGGCGTGTGAAGTTAAAATTGAGGTGTGTGAATTCGGAATGGTGGTGGGTGAAGTCATAGAATGGAGGTGTGTGAAGTCAGAATGGAGGTGTGTGAAGTCACAGAATGGAATTTTGTGAAGTCAAAGAATGGAGGTGTGGGAAGTCATAGAATGGATGATTCTGAAGTAATAATGAAGGTGTGTGAAGTCATAGAATGGAGGTGTTTGAAGTCAAAATGGAGGTGTGTGAACTCATAGAATGGTGGTGTGTAAACTCATAGAATGGAGGTGTGTGAAGTCATGGAATGGAGGTGCGTGAAGTCACAGAATGGAGGTGTGTGAAGTCAAAGAATGGAAGTGTGTGAAGTCAAAATGGATGTGTGTGAAGTCACAGAATGGAGGTGTGTGAAGTCACAGAATGGAGGTGTGTGAGGTCAAAATTGTGGAGTGTGAAGTCACTAATGGAGGTGTGAAGTCAGATTTTAGCTGTGTGAAGTCATACAATGGAGGTGTGTGAAGTCAGAATGGAGGTGTGTGAACTCATAGAATGGAGGTGTGTGAAGTCACAATGGAGGTGTTTGAAGTCATAGAATGGAGGTTTTTGAAGTCACAGAATGGAGGTGTGAAGTCATACAATGGAGGTGTGTGAAGTCAGATTGGAGGTGTGTGAAGTCATAGAATGGAGGTGTGTCAACTCAGAAAGGAGGTGTGTGAAGTCATAGAATGGAGGTGTGTGAAGTCATAGAATGGAGGTGTGTGAAATCATAGAATGGAGGTGTGTGAAGTCACAGAATTGAGGTGTGTGAATTCAGAATGGAGGTGTGTGAAGACAGAATGGAGGTGTGTGAAGTCATAGAATGGAGGTGTGTGAATTCACAATGCATTTGTGTGAACTCAGAGAATGGAGGTCTGTGAAGTCACAATGCAGGTGTGTGAAGTCACAGAATGAAGGTGTGTGAAGTCACAGAATGGAGGTGTGTGAACTCATAATGGAGGTGTGTGAAGTCAAAGAATGGAGGTGTGTGAAGTCATAGAATGGATGTTTCTGAAGTAAGAATGAAGGTGTGTGAAGTCATAGCATGGAGGTGTGTGAAGTCAAAATGGAGGTGTGTGAACTCATAGAATGGAGGTGTGTGAACTCATGGAATTCAGGTGTGTGAAGTCAAAGAATGGAGGTAAGAGAATTCAAAAAATGGAGGTGAGTGAAGTCACAGAATGGAGGTGTGTGAAGCCACAGAAAGGAGGTGAGTGAAGTGACAGAATGCAGGTGTGTGAACTCACAATGGAGGTGTGTGATTTCACAGAATGGAGGTGTGTGAAGTCATAGAATGGAAGTGTGTGAAGTCATAGAATGGAGGTGTGTGAAGTCAGAATGGAGGTGTGTGAAGTCACAGAATGGAGGTGTGTGACCTCAAAATGAAGGTGTGTGAAGTCACAGAACGGAGGTTTGTGAAGTCATAAAATGGAGGTGTGTGAAGTCATAGAATGGAACTTTCTGAAGTAAGAATGAAGGAGTGTGAAGTCATAGAATGGAGGTGTGTGAAGTCATAGAATGGAGGTGTGTGAAGTCAGAATGGAGGTGTGTGAAGTCACAGAATGGAATTCTGTGAAGTAAAGAATGGAGGTGTGGGAAGTCATAGAATGGAGGTGATTGAAGTCAAAATGGGAGGTGTGTGAACTCCTAGAATGGTGGTGTGTAAACTCATAGAATGGAGGTGTGTGAAGTCATGGAATGGAGGTGCGTGAAGTCACAGAATGGAGGGGTGTGAAGTCAAAGAATGGAAGTGTGTGAAGTCAAAATGGATGTGTGTGAAGTCACAGAATGGAGGTGTGTGAAGTCACAGAATGGAGGTGTGTGAGGTCAAAATTGTGGAGTGTGAAGTCACAAATGGAGGTGTGAAGTCAGATTTTAGCTGTGTGAAGTCATACAATGGAGGTGTGTGAAGTCAGAATGGAGGTGTGTGAACTCATAGAATGGAGGTGTGTGAAGTTACAATGGAGGTGTTTGAAGTCATAGAATGGAGGTTTTGAAGTCACAGAATGGAGGTGTGAAGTCATAGAATGGAGGTGTGTGAAGTCAGATTGGAGGTGTGTGAAGTCATAGAATGGAGGTGTGTCAACTCAGAAAGGAGGTGTGTGAAGTCATAGAATGGAGGTTTGTGAAGTCATAGAATGGAGGTGTGTGAAATCATAGAATGGAGGTGTGTGAAGTCACAGAATTGAGGTGTGTGAATTCAGAATGGAGGTGTGTGAAGTCAGAATGGAGGTGTGTGAAGTCATAGAATGGTGGTGTGAATTCACAATGCATTTGTGTGAACTCAGAGAATGGAGGTCTGTGAAGTCACATTGCAGGTGTGTGAAGTCACAGAATGAAGGTGTGTGAAGTCACAGAATGGAGGTGTGTGAATTCAGAATGGAGGTGTGTGAAGTCAGAATGGAGGTGTGTGAAGTCATAGAATGGAGGTGTGAATTCACAATGCATTTGTGTGAACTCAGATAATGGAGGTCTGTGAAGTCACATTGCAGGTGTGTGAAATCATAGAATGGAGGTGTGTGAAGTCATAGAATGGAGGTGTGTGAAGTCATAGAATGGAGGTTTGTGAACTCATAGAATGGAGGTGTGTGAAGTCATGGAATGGATGTGTGTGAAGTCAAAGAATGGAGGTGTGTGAAGTCACAGATTGCAGGTGTGTGAACCCAGAATGGAGGTGTGTGAAGTCACAGAATGGAGGTGTGTGAAGTCATAGAATGGAGGTGTGTGAATTCACAATGCATTTGTGTGAACTCAGAGAATGGAGGTCTGTGAAGTCACAATGCAGGTGTGTGAAGTCACAGAATGAAGGTGTGTGAAGTCACAGAATGGAGGTGTGTGAACTCAGAATGGAGGTGTGTGAAGTCAAAGAATGGAGGTGTGTGAAGTCATAGAATGGATGTTTCTGAAGTAAGAATGAAGGTGTGTGAAGTCATAGCATGGAGGTGTGTGAAGTCAAAATGGAGGTGTGTGAACTCATAGAATGGAGGTGTGTGAAGTCATGGAATGGAGGTGTGTGAAGCCACAGAAAGGAGGTGAGTGAAGTGACAGAATGCAGGTGTGTGAACTCACAATGGAGGTGTGTGAAGTCACAGAATGGAGGTGTGTGAAGTCATAGAATGGAAGTGTGTGAAGTCATAGAATGGAGGTGTGTGAAGTCAGAATGGAGGTGTGTGAAGTCACAGAATGGAGGTGTGTGACCTCAAAATGAAGGTGTGTGAAGTCACAGAACGGAGGTTTGTGAAGTCATAAAATGGAGGTGTGTGAAGTCATAGAATGGAACTTTCTGAAGTAAGAATGAAGGAGTGTGAAGTCATAGAATGGAGGTGTGTGAAGTCATAGAATGGAGGTGTGTGAAGTCATAGAATGGAGGTGTGTGAACTCATAGAATGGAGGTGTGTGAAGTCATGGATTGGATGTGTGTGAAGTCAAAGAATGGAGCTGTGTGAAGTCAAACAATAGAGGAGTGTGAAGTCACAGAATGTAGGTGTGTGAAGTCACAGAATGGAGGTTTGTGAAGTCAGATTGGAGGTGTGTGATGTCATAGAATGGAGGTGTGTGAAGTCATAGAATGGAGGTGTGTGAAATCATAGAATGGAGGTGTGTGAAGTCACAGCATTGAGGTGTGTGAAGTCAGAATGGAGGTGTGTGAAGTCAGAATGGAGGTGAGTGAAGTCATAGAATGGAGGTATGTGAATTCACAATGCATTTGTGTGAACTCATAGAATGGAGGTCTGTGAAGTCACAATGTAGGTGTGTGAAGTCACAGAATGAAGGTGTGTTAAGTCACAGAATGGAGGTGTGTGAACACTAAATGGTGGGGTGTGAAGTCACAGAATGGAGGTGTGTGAAGTCATACAATGGATGTTTCTGAAGTAAGAATGAAGGTGTGTGAAGTCATAGAATGGAGGTGTGTGAAGTCAAAATGGAGGTGTGTGAACTCATAGAATGGAGGTGTGTGAACTCATGGAATGGAGGTGTGTGAAGTCATGGAATGGAGGTGTGTGAAGTCAAAGAATGGAGGTGTGTGAAGTCAAACAATAAAGGTGTGTGAAGTCACAGAATGGAGGTGTGTGAAGTCACAGAATGGAGGTATGTGAAGTCATGGAATGGAGGTGTGTGAAGTCACGGAATGGAGGAGTTTGAAGTCAGAATGGTGGTGTTCGAAATCATAGAATGGAGGTGTGTGAAGTAAGAATGTAGGTGTGTGAAGTCATAGAATGGAATGGTGTGAAGTCAGAATGGAGGTGTGTGAACTCATAGAATGGAGGTGTGTGAAGTCACAATGGAGGTGTGTGAAGTCATAGAATGGTGGTGTGTGAAGTCACAGAATGGAGGTGTGTTAAGTCATAGAATGGAGGTGTGCGAAGTCATGAAATGGAGGTGTGTGAAGTCAGAATGGAGGTTTGTTAAGTCATAGAATGGAGGTGTAGGACCTCAGAATGGAGGTGTGTGACGTCACAGAATGGAGGTGTGTGAAGTCATAGCATGGAGGTATGTGAAATCATAGAATGGAAGTGTGTGAAGTCATAGAATGGAGGTGTGTGACGTCACCGAGGGAGGTGTGTGAAGTCACAGAATGGAGGTGTGTGAACTCAGAATGGATGTGTGTAGTCACAGAATGGAGGTGTGTGAAGTCATAGAATGGAAGTGTGTGAAGTCATAGAATGGAGGTGTGTGAAGTCAGAATGGGGTGAGTGAAGTCACCGAATGGAGGAGTATGAAGTCAGAATAGGTGTGTGAAGCCACAGAATGGATGTGTGTGAAGTCAAAGAATGGAGGTGTGTGAAGTCACAGAATGGAGGTGTGTGAAGTCATAGAATGGAGGTGTGTGAATTCACAATGCATTTGTGTGAACTCAGAGAATGGAGGTCTGTGAAGTCACAATGCAGGTGTGTGAAGTCACAGAATGAAGGTGTGTGAAGTCACAGAATGGAGGTGTGTGAACTCAGAATGGAGGTGTGTGAAGTCAAAGAATGGAGGTGTGTGAAGTCATAGAATGGATGTTTCTGAAGTAAGAATGAAGGTGTGTGAAGTCATAGCATGGAGGTGTGTGAAGTCAAAATGGAGGTGTGTGAACTCATAGAATGGAGGTGTGTGAAGTCATGGAATGGAGGTGTGTGAAGTCAAAGAATGGAGGTAAGAGAATTCAAAAAATGGAGGTGAGTGAAGTCACAGAATGGAGGTGTGTGAAGCCACAGAAAGGAGGTGAGTGAAGTGACAGAATGCAGGTGTGTGAACTCACAATGGAGGTGTGTGAAGTCACAGAATGGAGGTGTGTGAAGTCATAGAATGGAAGTGTGTGAAGTCATAGAATGGAGGTGTGTGAAGTCAGAATGGAGGTGTGTGAAGTCACAGAATGGAGGTGTGTGACCTCAAAATGAAGGTGTGTGAAGTCACAGAACGGAGGTTTGTGAAGTCATAAAATGGAGGTGTGTGAAGTCATAGAATGGAACTTTCTGAAGTAAGAATGAAGGAGTGTGAAGTCATAGAATGGAGGTGTGTGAAGTCATAGAATGGAGGTGTGTGAAGTCATAGAATGGAGGTGTGTGAACTCATAGAATGGAGGTGTGTGAAGTCATGGATTGGATGTGTGTGAAGTCAAAGAATGGAGCTGTGTGAAGTCAAACATAGAGGAGTGTGAAGTCACAGAATGTAGGTGTGTGAAGTCACAGAATGGAGGTTTGTGAAGTCAGATTGGAGGTGTGTGATGTCATAGAATGGAGGTGTGTGAAGTCATAGAATGGAGGTGTGTGAAGTCATAGAATGGAGGTGTGTGAAGTCACAGCATTGAGGTGTGTGAGGTCAGAATGGAGGTGTGTGAAGTCAGAATGGAGGTGAGTGAAGTCATAGAATGGAGGTATGTGAATTCACAATGCATTTGTGTGAACTCATAGAATGGATGTCTGTGAAGTCACAATGTAGGTGTGTGAAGTCACAGAATGAAGGTGTGTTAAGTCACAGAATGGAGGTGTGTGAACTCTAAATGGTGGGGTGTGAAGTCACAGAATGGAGGTGTGTGAAGTCATACAATGGATGATTCTGAAGTAAGAATGAAGGTGTGTGAAGTCATAGAATGGAGGTGTGTGAAGTCAAAATGGAGGTGTGTGAACTCATAGAATGGAGGTGTGTGAACTCATGGAATGGAGGTGTGTGAAGTCATGGAATGGAGGTGTGTGAAGTCAAAGAATGGAGGTGTGTGAAGTCAAACAATAAAGGTGTGTGAAGTCACAGAATGGAGGTGTGTGAAGTCACAGAATGGAGGTATGTGAAATCATGGAATGGAGGTGTGTGAAGTCACAGAATGGAGGAGTTGAAGTCAGAATGGTGGTGTTCGAAATCATAGAATGGAGGTGTGTGAAGTAAGAATGTAGGTGTGTGAAGTCATAGAATGGAATGGTGTGAAGTCAGAATGGAGGTGTGTGAACTCATAGAATGGAGGTGTGTGAAGTTACAATGGAGTGTGTGAAGTCATAGAATGGTGGTGTGTGAAGTCACAGAATGGAGGTGTGTTAAGTCATAGAATGGAGGTGTGCGAAGTCATGAAATGGAGGTGTGTGAAGTCAGAATGGAGGTTTGTTAAGTCATAGAATGGAGGTGTAGGACCTCAGAATGGAGGTGTGTGACGTCACAGAATGGAGGTGTGTGAAGTCATAGCATGGAGGTATGTGAAATCATAGAATGGAAGTGTGTGAAGTCATAGAATGGAGGTGTGTGACGTCACCGAGGGAGGTGTGTGAAGTCACAGAATGGAGGTGTGTGAACTCAGAATGGATGTGTGTAGTCACAGAATGGAGGTGTGTGAAGTCATAGAATGGAAGTGTGTGAAGTCATAGAATGGAGGTGTGTGAAGTCAGAATGGGGTGAGTGAAGTCACCGAATGGAGGAGTATGAAGTCAGAATAGGTGTGTGAAGCCACAGAATGGAGGTGTGTGAAGTCACAGAATGGAGGTGTGTGAGTTCAAAATTGTGGAGTGTGAAGTCACTAATGGAGGTGTGAAGTCAGATTTTAGCTGTGTGAAGTCATGCAATGGAGGTGTGTGAAGTCAGAATGGAGGTGTGTGAACTCATAGAATGGAGGTGTGTGAAGTCACAATGGACGTGTGTGAAGTCATAGAATGGAGGTTTTTGAAGTCACAGAATGGAGGTGTGAAGTCATAGAATGGAGGTGTGTGAAGTCAGATTGGAGGTGTGTGAAGTCATAGAATGGAGGTGTGTCAACTCAGAAAGGAGGTGTGTGAAGTCATAGAATGGAGGTGTGTGGAGTCATAGAATGGAGGTGTGTGAAGTCACAGATTGCAGGTGTGTGAACCCAGAATGGAGGTGTGTGAAGTCACAGAATGGAGGTGTGTGAAGTCATAGAATGGAGGTGTGTGAATTCACAATGCATTTGTGTGAACTCAGAGAATGGAGGTCTGTGAAGTCACAATGCAGGTGTGTGAAGTCACAGAATGAAGGTGTGTGAAGTCACAGAATGGAGGTGTGTGAACTCAGAATGGAGGTGTGTGAAGTCAAAGAATGGAGGTGTGTGAAGTCATAGAATGGATGTTTCTGAAGTAAGAATGAAGGTGTGTGAAGTCATAGCATGGAGGTGTGTGAAGTCAAAATGGAGGTGTGTGAACTCATAGAATGGAGGTGTGTGAAGTCATGGAATGGAGGTGTGTGAAGCCACAGAAAGGAGGTGAGTGAAGTGACAGAATGCAGGTGTGTGAACTCACAATGGAGGTGTGTGAAGTCACAGAATGGAGGTGTGTGAAGTCATAGAATGGAAGTGTGTGAAGTCATAGAATGGAGGTGTGTGAAGTCAGAATGGAGGTGTGTGAAGTCACAGAATGGAGGTGTGTGACCTCAAAATGAAGGTGTGTGAAGTCACAGAACGGAGGTTTGTGAAGTCATAAAATGGAGGTGTGTGAAGTCATAGAATGGAACTTTCTGAAGTAAGAATGAAGGAGTGTGAAGTCATAGAATGGAGGTGTGTGAAGTCATAGAATGGAGGTGTGTGAAGTCATAGAATGGAGGTGTGTGAACTCATAGAATGGAGGTGTGTGAAGTCATGGATTGGATGTGTGTGAAGTCAAAGAATGGAGCTGTGTGAAGTCAAACAATAGAGGAGTGTGAAGTCACAGAATGTAGGTGTGTGAAGTCACAGAATGGAGGTTTGTGAAGTCAGATTGGAGGTGTGTGATGTCATAGAATGGAGGTGTGTGAAGTCATAGAATGGAGGTGTGTGAAATCATAGAATGGAGGTGTGTGAAGTCACAGCATTGAGGTGTGTGAGGTCAGAATGGAGGTGTGTGAAGTCAGAATGGAGGTGAGTGAAGTCATAGAATGGAGGTATGTGAATTCACAATGCATTTGTGTGAACTCATAGAATGGATGTCTGTGAAGTCACAATGTAGGTGTGTGAAGTCACAGAATGAAGGTGTGTTAAGTCACAGAATGGAGGTGTGTGAACTCTAAATGGTGGGGTGTGAAGTCACAGAATGGAGGTGTGTGAAGTCATACAATGGATGTTTCTGAAGTAAGAATGAAGGTGTGTGAAGTCATAGAATGGAGGTGTGTGAAGTCAAAATGGAGGTGTGTGAACTCATAGAATGGAGGTGTGTGAACTCATGGAATGGAGGTGTGTGAAGTCATGGAATGGAGGTGTGTGAAGTCAAAGAATGGAGGTGTGTGAAGTCAAACAATAAAGGTGTGTGAAGTCACAGAATGGAGGTGTGTGAAGTCACAGAATGGAGGTATGTGAAGTCATGGAATGGAGGTGTGTGAAGTCACAGAATGGAGGAGTTTGAAGTCAGAATGGTGGTGTTCGAAATCATAGAATGGAGGTGTGTGAAGTAAGAATGTAGGTGTGTGAAGTCATAGAATGGAATGGTGTGAAGTCAGAATGGAGGTGTGTGAACTCATAGAATGGAGGTGTGTGAAGTCACAATGGAGGTGTGTGAAGTCATAGAATGGTGGTGTGTGAAGTCACAGAATGGAGGTGTGTTAAGTCATAGAATGGAGGTGTGCGAAGTCATGAAATGGAGGTGTGTGAAGTCAGAATGGAGGTTTGTTAAGTCATAGAATGGAGGTGTAGGACCTCAGAATGGAGGTGTGTGACGTCACAGAATGGAGGTGTGTGAAGTCATAGCATGGAGGTATGTGAAATCATAGAATGGAAGTGTGTGAAGTCATAGAATGGAGGTGTGTGACGTCACCGAGGGAGGTGTGTGAAGTCACAGAATGGAGGTGTGTGAACTCAGAATGGATGTGTGTAGTCACAGAATGGAGGTGTGTGAAGTCATAGAATGGAAGTGTGTGAAGTCATAGAATGGAGGTGTGTGAAGTCAGAATGGGGTGAGTGAAGTCACCGAATGGAGGAGTATGAAGTCAGAATAGGTGTGTGAAGCCACAGAATGGATGTGTGTGAAGTCAAAGAATGGAGGTGTGTGAAGTCACAGATTGCAGGTGTGTGAACCCAGAATGGAGGTGTGTGAAGTCACAGAATGGAGGTGTGTGAAGTCATAGAATGGAGGTGTGTGAATTCACAATGCATTTGTGTGAACTCAGAGAATGGAGGTCTGTGAAGTCACAATGCAGGTGTGTGAAGTCACAGAATGAAGGTGTGTGAAGTCACAGAATGGAGGTGTGTGAACTCAGAATGGAGGTGTGTGAAGTCAAAGAATGGGGGTGTGTGAAGTCATAGAATGGATGTTTCTGAAGTAAGAATGAAGGTGTGTGAAGTCATAGCATGGAGGTGTGTGAAGTCAAAATGGAGGTGTGTGAACTCATAGAATGGAGGTGTGTGAAGTCATGGAATGGAGGTGTGTGAAGTCAAAGAATGGAGGTAAGAGAATTCAAAAAATGGAGGTGAGTGAAGTCACAGAATGGAGGTGTGTGAAGCCACAGAAAGGAGGTGAGTGAAGTGACAGAATGCAGGTGTGTGAACTCACAATGGAGGTGTGTGAAGTCACAGAATGGAGGTGTGTGAAGTCATAGAATGGAAGTGTGTGAAGTCATAGAATGGAGGTGTGTGAAGTCAGAATGGAGGTGTGTGAAGTCACAGAATGGAGGTGTGTGACCTCAAAATGAAGGTGTGTGAAGTCACAGAACGGAGGTTTGTGAAGTCATAAAATGGAGGTGTGTGAAGTCATAGAATGGAACTTTCTGAAGTAAGAATGAAGGAGTGTGAAGTCATAGAATGGAGGTGTGTGAAGTCATAGAATGGAGGTGTGTGAAGTCATAGAATGGAGGTGTGTGAACTCATAGAATGGAGGTGTGTGAAGTCATGGATTGGATGTGTGTGAAGTCAAAGAATGGAGCTGTGTGAAGTCAAACAATAGAGGAGTGTGAAGTCACAGAATGTAGGTGTGTGAAGTCACAGAATGGAGGTTTGTGAAGTCAGATTGGAGGTGTGTGATGTCATAGAATGGAGGTGTGTGAAGTCATAGAATGGAGGTGTGTGAAATCATAGAATGGAGGTGTGTGAAGTCACAGCATTGAGGTGTGTGAGGTCAGAATGGAGGTGTGTGAAGTCAGAATGGAGGTGAGTGAAGTCATAGAATGGAGGTATGTGAATTCACAATGCATTTGTGTGAACTCATAGAATGGATGTCTGTGAAGTCACAATGTAGGTGTGTGAAGTCACAGAATGAAGGTGTGTTAAGTCACAGAATGGAGGTGTGTGAACTCTAAATGGTGGGGTGTGAAGTCACAGAATGGAGGTGTGTGAAGTCATACAATGGATGTTTCTGAAGTAAGAATGAAGGTGTGTGAAGTCATAGAATGGAGGTGTGTGAAGTCAAAATGGAGGTGTGTGAACTCATAGAATGGAGGTGTGTGAACTCATGGAATGGAGGTGTGTGAAGTCATGGAATGGAGGTGTGTGAAGTCAAAGAATGGAGGTGTGTGAAGTCAAACAATAAAGGTGTGTGAAGTCACAGAATGGAGGTGTGTGAAGTCACAGAATGGAGGTATGTGAAGTCATGGAATGGAGGTGTGTGAAGTCACAGAATGGAGGAGTTGAAGTCAGAATGGTGGTGTTCGAAATCATAGAATGGAGGTGTGTGAAGTAAGAATGTAGGTGTGTGAAGTCATAGAATGGAATGGTGTGAAGTCAGAATGGAGGTGTGTGAACTCATAGAATGGAGGTGTGTGAAGTCACAATGGAGGTGTGTGAAGTCATAGAATGGTGGTGTGTGAAGTCACAGAATGGAGGTGTGTTAAGTCATAGAATGGAGGTGTGCGAAGTCATGAAATGGAGGTGTGTGAAGTCAGAATGGAGGTTTGTTAAGTCATAGAATGGAGGTGTAGGACCTCAGAATGGAGGTGTGTGATGTCACAGAATGGAGGTGTGTGAAGTCATAGCATGGAGGA
>NW_028327290.1:302068-318596 GCF_031878675.1 Megascapheus bottae | reverse complement strand
CCCTTACCCTAACCCTAACCCTAACCCTTATCCTAACCCTAACCCCAAACATAACCATAACTCTAACCCCAACCCTAACCTAACCCTTACCCTTACCCTAACCCAAACCCTAACCCTTATCCTAACCCTAACCCTAACCCTAACCATAACACTAACCCTAACCCTAACGCTAACCCTTACCCTAACCCTAACCCTAACACTAACACCAAACCCTAACCCTAACCCTAACCCTAACCCCTAACCCTAACTCTGCCCTGACCCTTATTCTTAACCTAACCCTAACCCTAACACTTACCCATACCCTAACCCCAAACGTAACCCTAATCCTATCCTAACCATTACACTAACCCTAACCCTTACCGTAACCCTAACCCTAACCCTAAATCTTACCCTTACCCTAACCCTAATCCTAACCCTAACCCTTAACCTTACCTTTACCCTAAACCTAACCCTAACCCTTACCCTAAACCTAAACGTAACCCTAACCGTAACCCTTATCCTTACCTTAACCCTAACCCTTACCCTAACCCTTACAATTACCCTAATGCTAAACCTAACCCTAACCCTAACCTTAAAACATAACCTTACCCTAACCCTAACAATAACCCTAACTGTAACACTAAACCTAACCCTAAACCTAACCCTAACCCTAAACCTTACCCTAACCCTAACCGGTACACTTACCCTAACCCTAACCCTAATCCTAAATCTAACCCTTACCCTAACATTAACCCTAACACTAACCATAACCCTAACCGTAAACCTAAACTTAACCCTAAACCTTATCCTTTCCCTAACCCTAACCCTAACCCTAAACCTAAACTTAACCCTAAACCTAACCCTTACCCTTACCCTATCCCTAACCCTATACCTAACCCTAACGATTACCCTTAACGTAACCTTAACCCTAATCCTAAACTTATCCCTAACCCTTACCCTAACCCAAAACCTAACCCTAACCCTAACCCTTACCCTAACCCTAACCCTAACCCTAACCCTAACCCTTAACCTAACACTAACATTAACTCTAACCCTAACCCTACTCCTAACTCTAAACCTAACCGTTACCGTTACCCTAACCCTAACCCTAAACCTAACACTAACCCTAACTCTAAACCTCACCTTAACACTAACCATAACCCTATCCCTTACCATTACCCTAACCCTAACCCGAACCCTAACCCTAAACCTAACCCTAACGCTAAACCTAAACCTCACCCTTACCTTTACCCTAACCCTAACCCTAACCCTAACCTTATCCTAAAACTAACCCCAACCATAACCATAACCCTAACCCCAACCCTAACCTAACCCTTGCCCTTACCCTAACCCAAACCCTAACCCTTATCCTAAACCTAACCCTAACCCTAACCATAACACTAACCCTAACCCTAACGCTAACCCTTACCCTAACCCTAACCCTAACACTAACACCAAACCCTAACCCTAACCCTAACCCTAACCCCTAACCCTAACTCTGCCCTGACCCTTATTCTTAACCTAACCCTAACCCTAACACTTACCCATACCCTAACCCCAAACGTAACCCTAATCCTATCCTAACCATTACACTAACCCTAACCCTTACCCTAACCCTAACCCTAACCCTAAATCTTACCCTTACCCTAACCCTAATCCTAACCCTAACCCTTAACCTTACCTTTACCCTAAACCTAACCCTAACCCTTACCCTAAACCTAAACGTAACCCTAACCGTAACCCTTACCCTTACCTTAACCCTAACCCTTACCCTAACCCTTACAATTACCCTAATGCTAAACCTAACCCTAACCCTAACCTTAAAACATAACCTTACCCTAACCCTAACAATAACCCTAATTGTAACACTAAACCTAACCCTAAACCTAACCCTAACCCTAAACCTTACCCTAACACTAACCCGTACACTTACCCTAACCCTAACCCTAATCCTAAATCTAACCCTTACCCTAACATTAACCCTAACACTAACCATAACCCTAACCGTAAACCTAAACTTAACCCTAAACCTTATCCTTTCCCTAACCCTAACCCTAACCCTAAACCTAAACTTAACCCTAAACCTAACCCTTACCCTTACCCTATCCCTAACCCTATACCTAACCCTAACCATTACCCTTAACGTAACCTTAACCCTAATCCTAAACTTATCCCTAACCCTTACCCTAACCCAAAACCTAACCCTAACCCTAACCCTTACCCTAACCCTAACCCTAACCCTAACCCTAACCCTTAACCTAACACTAACATTAACTCTAACCCTAACCCTACTCCTAACTCTAAACCTAACCGTTACCGTTACCCTAACCCTAACCCTAAACCTAACACTAACCCTAACTCTAAACCTCACCCTAACACTAACCATAACCCTATCCCTTACCATTACCCTAACCCTAACCCGAACCCTAACCCTAAACCTAACCCTAATGCTAAACCTAAACCTCACCCTTACCCTTACCCTAACCCTAACCCTAACCCTAACCTTATCCTAACCCTAACCCCAACCATAACCATAACCCTAACCCCAACCCTAACCTAACCCTTACCCTTACCCTAACCCAAAACCTAACCCTTATCCTAACCCTAACCCTAACCCTAACCATAACACTAACCCTAACCCTAACGCTAACCCTTACCCTAACCCTAACCCTAACACTAACACCAAACCCTAACCCTAACCCTAACCCTAACCCCTAACCCTAACTCTGCCCTGAACCTTATTCTTAACCTAACCCTAACCCTAACACTTACCCATACCCTAACCCCAAACGTAACCCTAATCCTATCCCTAACCATTATACTAACCCTAACACTTACCCTAACCCTAACCCTAACCCTAAACCTAAACCTTACCCTTACCCTCACCCTAATCCTAACCCTAACCCTTAACCTTACCTTTACCCTAAACCTAACCCTAACCCTTACCCTAAACCTAAACGTAACACTAACCGTAACCCTTACCCTTACCTTAACCTTAACCCTTACCCTAACCCTTACAATTACCCTAATGCTAAACCTACCCCTAACCCTAACCTTAACACATAACCTTACCCTAACCCTAACAATAACCCTAACTGTAACCCTAAACCTAACCCTAAACCTAACCCTAACCCTAACCCTTACCCTAACCCTAACCCTTACACTTACCCTAACCCTAACCCTAATCCTAAATCTAACCCTTACCCTAACATTAACCCTAACCCTAACCATAACCCTAACCGTAAACCTAAACTTAACCCTAAACCTTATCCTTTCCCTAACCCTAACCCTAACCCTAACCCGAAACCTAAACCTAACACTAAACCTAACCCTTACCCTTACCCTAAACCTAAACCTATACCTAACCCTAACCATTACCCTTAACCTAATCTTAACCCTAACCCTAAACTTAACCCTAACCCTTACCCTAACCCAAAACCTAACCCTAACCCTAACCCTTACCCTTACACTAACCCTAACCCTAACCCTAACCCTAACCCTTAACCTAACACTAACATTAACTCTAACCCTAACCCTACTCCTAACTCTAAACGTAACCCTTACCGTTACCCTAACCCAACCCTAAACCTAACCCTAACCCTAACTCTAAACCTCACCCTAACACTAACCTTAACCCTATCCCTTACCATTACCCTAACCCTAACCCGAACCCTAACCCTAAACCTAACCCTAACGCTAAACCTAAACCTCACCCTTACCTTAACCCTAACCCGAAACCAAACCCTAACCCTAACCCTTACCCAACCATAACCCTCACCTTAGCCCTAACCCTAACACTAAACCTACCCTTAACCCTAACCCTTATCCTTTCCCTAACCCTAACCCTAACCATAATCCTAAACCTAACCTAACCCTAACCCTGAACGTACCCTAACCCTAACCGCAACCCTAACCAAACCCTTACCCTTACCCTAACCCTAACCCGAACCCTTAACCTTACACTAACCCTAACCATAACCCTAACCCTAACACTTAACCTAACCCTAACACTAACCTTAACCCCTAACGCTAACCCTTACCTAACACTAACCATAACCCTAACCCCTAATCCTAACCCTAACCCCTAACCCTAACTCTGCCCTAACCCTTACTCTTATCCTAACCCTAACCCTAACACTTACCCTAACCCCAAACCCAACCCTAACTCTAACCCTAAATCTTACCCTAACCTTAACCCTAAGTCTAACCTTACCCTTACCCTAAACCTAAACCTAACCCTAAACCTAACCCTAACCCTAACCCTTACCCTTACACTAACCCTAACCCTAACCCTAACCCTAAACCATACCCTTACCCTAATCCTAACCCTAAACCTTACCCTAAACCTAACCCTAACCCTAACCCTAACCCTTACCCTTACCTTAACCCTAAACCTTACCTTAACCCTTACCCTTACCCTAATGCTAAACCTAACCCTACCCTAATCCTAACCTTAACACATACCCTTACCCTAACACTAACCCTAACCGTAACCCTAAACCTAAACCTAAACTTCACCCTAACCCAAACTCTAACCCTGACCCTAACCCTAACCTTAACTCCAACACTAAACCTTACCCTAACCCTATCCCTAACCCTTACCCTAACCCACACCCTAACCCTAACCCTAACCCTAACCCTAACCTTAATCTTAACCCTTACCCATAACCTAACCCTATCCCTAACCCTAACCCTAAACCTAACCCTAACCCTTACCCAACCCCTTACCCTTACTCTAACCCTAAACATAAACCTAACACTAACCCTTACCGTTACCCCAACCCTAACCCAAAGCTTAAACCTAAACCTAACCCTAAAACTAATCTTAACCCTAACCCTTATCCTTTCTGTAACCCTAAATCTAACCCTAACCCTAAACCTAACCCTAACCATAAACCCTTACCATTACCCTAACACTAATCCTACCCCTAACCCTAATCGTAACCCTAATCCTTACCCTTACCCTAACCCTAACCCTAACCCTAACCTTAATCCTAACCCTAACCCTAACCATAACCATAACCATTACCCTAACCCTAAACCTAACCATAACCCTTATCTCTCCCTAACAATAACACTAGCCCCTAAACTTAATCCTTACCCTAACCCTAATCCTAACCCTAAACCTAACGCTTAACCTAACCCTAAGCCTAACACTAACCCCTTACCCTAACCCTAATCCTAACCCTAACCCTAATCCTTAACCTAACACTAACATTAACTCTAACCCTAACCCTAACTCTAACTCTAATGCTTACCCTAACCTTAACTTAACCCTGACCCTTACTCTAACCCTACCACTAACTCTAAACCTAACCCTTACCCTTACCCTAACCCTAACCCTAAACCTAACCCTAACCCTAAACCTAACCCTTACCCTAACCCTAACCCTAATCCTAACCCTAACCCTTACCCTTACAATAACCCTACCTTAACACTAAACCTAACCCTAATCCTAAGCTTAACCCTAAACCTTACCCTTACCCTAACACTAACCCTAACACTAAACCTAACCCTAAACCTAACCCTAACCCTTACCCTTACCCTAATCCTAAAACTAAACCTAACCCTAACCCTTACCTTTACCCTAACCCTAAACATAAACCTAACCCTTACTCTAACCCTACCACTAACTCTAAACCTAACCCTTACCCTTACCCTAACCCTAACCCTAAACCTAACCCTAACCCTAAACCTAACCCTTACCCTAACCCTAACCCTAATCCTAACCCTAACCCTTACCCTTACAATAACCCTACCTTAACACTAAACCTAACCCTAACCCTAAACTTAACCCTAAACCTTACCCTTACCCTAACACTAACCCTAACACTAAACCTAACCCTAACCCTAACCCTAACCCTAACCTTAATCTTAACCCTTACCCATAACCTAAACCTATCCCTAACCCTAACCCTAAACTTAACCCTAACCCTTACCCAACCCCTAACCCTTACTCTAACCCTAAACATAAACCTAACACTAACCCTTACCGTTACCCCAACCCTAACCCTAAGCTTAAACCTAAACCTAACCCTAAAACTAAACTTAACCCTAACCCTTATCCTTTCTGTAACCCTAAAGCTAACCCTAACCCCCTAACCCTAACCCTAACCCTAACCCTAACCTAACCCTAACCCATAAACCCTTACCATTACCCTAACCCTAACCCTAACCTTAATCCTAACCCTAACCCTAACCATAACCATAACCATTACCCTAACCCTAAACCTAACCATAACCCTTATCTCTCCCTAACAATAACACTAGCCCTAACCTTATCCTTACCCTAACCCTAATCGCTAACCCTAAACCTAACGCTTAACCTAACCCTAAGCCTAACACTACCCCTTACCCTAAACCTAATCCTAACCTAACCCTAATCCTTAACCTAACACTAACATTAACTCTAACCTTAACCCTAACTCTAACTCTAATGCTTACCCTAACCCTAAACTTAACCCTGACCCTTACTCTAACCCTACCACTAACTCTAAACCTAACCCTTACCCTTACCTAACCCTAACCCTAAACCTAACCCTAACCCTAAACCTAACCCTTACCCTAACCCTAACCCTAATCCTAACCCTAACCCTTACCCTTACAATAACCCTACCTTAACACTAAACCTAACCCTAATCCTAACCTTAACCCTAAACCTTACCCTTACCCTAACACTAACCCTAACACTAAACCTAACCCTAAACCTAACCCTAACCCTTACCCTTACCCTAATCCTAAAACTAAACCTAACCCTAAACCTTACCTTTACCCTAACCCTAAACATAAACCTAACCCTTACCCTAACCCTACAACTAACTCTAAACCTAACCCTTACCCTTACCCTAACCCTAACCCTAAACCTAACCCTAACCCTAAACCTAACCCTTACC
The DNA here is from genome assembly GCF_031878675.1 of Megascapheus bottae. Taxonomy (NCBI): domain Eukaryota; kingdom Metazoa; phylum Chordata; class Mammalia; order Rodentia; family Geomyidae; genus Megascapheus; species Megascapheus bottae. Next base: position 311,724 of record NW_028327290.1, on the reverse strand, counting down.
CTAACCCTAACCCTAATCCTAACCCTAACCCTTACCCTTACAATAACCCTACCTTAACACTAAACCTAACCCTAACCCTAACCTTAACCCTAAACCTTACCCTTACCCTAACACTAACCCTAACACTAAACCTAACCCTAACCCTAACCCTAACCCTAACCCTTACCCTTACCCTAATCCTAAAACTAAACCTAACCCTAACCCTTACATTACCTAACCCTAAACCTAAACCTAACCCTTACCCTAACCCTAACCCTAACCCTAACCTAACCCTTACCCTTACCCTAACCCTAACCCTAAACATAACCCTAACCCTAAACCTCAACCTTACCCTAACCCTAACCCTAACCCTAACACTTTCCTAACCCTATCCCTAAACTTATCCCTTACCCTTACCCTAACCCTAACCCTAAACCTAACTCTAACATTAACCCCTAACCCTAAACCTAACCCTAACCCTTTCCCTTACCCTAACCCTAACACAAACCCTAAACCTAACCCTTACCCTTACCTAACCCTAACCCTCACCTTAATCCCAACCCTAAACCTAACCCTAACCCTAACCCTAAAACTTACACTAACCCTAACCCTAAGCCCAACACTAACACTTAACCTTACCCTAACCCTAACTCTAACCCTAACCCTAACCGTAACCCTTACCTAACCTAAACCTAACCCTAAACCTTACCCTGACCCTAACCATAACAGTAACCCTAACCCTCACAATAACCCTAAACCTCACCCTAACCCTAACCCTTACCCTAACCCTAACCCTACCCCTAACCCTAATACAAACCCTTACCCTTAACCTAACCCTAACTTTAACTCTAACCCTAAACCCTAACCCTAACCCTAACCCTAAGACATACCCTTATCCTAACCCTCACCCTAAACCTAAACCTTAACCTTACCCTAACCCAAACTCTAAACCTAACCCTAAACCTAAACCTAACCCTTACCCTAACCATAACCATAATCCTAACCCTAACCCTTACCCTTACCCCAACACTAATCCTAACCCTAACCCTAACCTTAACCCTAACCCTTACCCTAACCCTTACCGTAACCCTACCCTAGCACTACACCTAACCCTAACACTAAACTTAACCCTAAGCCTTAACCTTACCCTTACCCTAAACCCTGACCCTAACAAAATCCTAACCCTAACCCTTACCTAACCCTAACCCTAACCCTTACCCTTACCCTAACCCTAAACCTAACCCTAACCCTAACCCTTACCCTAACCTTAAACCTAACCCTAAACCTAACCGTAACCTAACCCTAACCCTTACCCTTACCCTAACCCTTACCTAACCCTAACTCTAACCCTAACCTTACCCTAACCCTTACCCTAACCTGAACCTAACCCTAACCCTTACCCTAAACCTAACCCTAAACCTAACCCTAAGCTAAACCTTACCCTTATCCTAATCCTACCCTAACCCTAGCCATAACCCTAAACCTTACACTTACCCTTAGCCTAAACCAAACCCTTACCCTATACCTAACCCTAACCCTTACCCTTACCTTAACCCTAACCCTAACCCTAAACCTTACCCTTACCCTAAGGCTAACCCTAACCCTAAACCTAAACCTAACCCTAAGACATAACCTTATCCTAACCCTCACCCTAACCCGAACCCTTACACTTACACTAATCCTAAACCCTAACCTAACCCTAACCCAACCCTAACCTAACCCTTACCCTAACCCTAATCCTTACCCTTACCATAAACCTAACCCTAACCCTAACACTAAACCTAACACTAAATCTAACCCTAACCCTAAACTTAACCCTAAACCTTACCCTTACCCTAATCCTAACCCTAACCTAACCCTAAACCTAACCCTAACCCTGACCCTGACCCTAACCCTTTCCCTTACCCTAACCCTAAACCTAAACCTAACCCTAACCGTTACCTTAGCCTAACCCTAACCCTAACCTTAACCCTAACGCTAACTCTAAACCTAACCTTAACTCTAACCCATACATTTCCCTAACCCTAACCCTAACCCTAAACCTAACCCTAACCCTAAACCTAACTCTAACCCTTACCCTTATCCTAACCCTAACAATAACCTGAACCATAACCCTTACCCTTATCCTAACCGTAACCCTAACCCTAACCTAACCTTAACCCTAACCCTTACCCGAACCCTTACCCTTACCTTACCCTAACCTTAACCCTAACCTATCCTTAACCCTAACCCTAACCAAACCCCTTACCCTTATACTAACCCTAACCCTTAATCTAACACTAACCCTAACCCTTTCCCTAACCCTATCCGTTACCCTTAACCTAACCCTAACCATAAAACTAACCCTAACCGTAACCCCAAACCCTAACCCTAACCCTAACCCTTACCCTTAACCTAACCCTAACCCTAACCCTAACCCTAACCTTTACCCTTACCCTAACGCAAAGGCTAACCTTAACACCAACCCTAAACCTAAACCTAACCCTAACCCTAACCCTTATCCTACCACTACCACTAACCCTAACACTAACACTTACCCTTACCCTAACCCTAACCCTTATCCTAACCCTAACCCTAACCATAACCATAACCCTTAACCTAACCTAACACGAACCCTAACCCCTAACCCTAACCCTTACCCTAACCCTCAACCTAACTCTAACCCTAACCGTAACCCTAAACCTAACCTAACCCTAACCCCGAACCATAAGAGTAACCTTAACCCTTACCCTTATCCTAACCCTAAACCTAACCCTAACACTCACCCTTACCTTAACCCCAACCCTAACACGAACCCTAACCCTAAACCTTACCCTAACTCTAACCCTAACCCTTACCCTTACCCTAACCCTAAACCTAACCCTAAACATAACCTAACCCTAACCCTAACCCTTACCCTAACCCACACCCTACCCATAACCCTAACCCTAAACCTAACCCTAACCCTAACCCTAACCCTTACCCTAACCCTAACCCTAACCCTAACCCTAACCTTAACCCTAACCCTTACCCTTACCCTAACCCTAACCCTAACCCAAATCCTAACCCTAACCCTAAACCTAACCCTAACCCTAACCCTTACCCTAACCCTAACCCTAACCCTTACCCTTACCCTAACCTTAAACCTAAACCTAAACCTAAACCTAACCCTAAACCTAACCCTTACCCTTACCCTAACCCTAACCTTAACCCTTACCCTAACCCTAACCCTAAACTTAACCCTAACCCTAACCCTGAACTTAACCCTTACCCTTACCATAACCCTAAACCTAAACCTAACCCTAACCTTAACCCTAACCCTAACCTTAACCCTAAACTTAACCCATCCCTAACCCTTACCCTTACCCTAACCCTAACCCTAAAACTAACACTAACTCTAATCCTAACCCTAACATTACCTTACCCTAACCCTAACCCTAAACCTCACACTAACACTAAACCTAACCCTAATCCCGAACCCTAACCCTAACCCTTACCGTTATCCTAACACTAATCCTAACCCTAACCCTAACCCTAACACTTACCCTTACCCTAACCCTAAACCTAACCCTAACCCTAATCCTTACCCTAACCCTAACCCTAACCGTAACACTAACCCTTACCGTTACCCTAATCCTAAAGCTAACCCTAACCCTAACCCTAACCCTAACCCTTACACTTACCCTAACCCTAACCCTAACCCTAACCCTTACCCTTACACTAAAGCTAACCGTAAACATTACCTAACCATCACCCTAACCCTAACCAGCCCTTACCCTTATATTAACCCTAATCCTAACCCTAACCCTTACCATTACCCTAACGCTAAATCGAACCCTAACCTTAACCCTAAACCTAATATTAACACATAAACTTACCCTAACCCTAACCGTAACCCTAAACATAACCCTAACCCTAACCCTAACCCTGACCCTAACCATTACCCTAATCCTAACCCTAACTCTTACCCTTACCCTAACACTAACCCTAAAACGAACCCTAACACATACCCTTACCCTGACCCTAACCTAACCCAAACAATAACCCTAAACCTAACCGTAACCCTAACCCTAACCCTAACCCTAACCATTCCCCTAACACTAAACCTAACCCTTACCCTTACCCTCACCGTAACCCTAACCCTAACCTTAACCCCAACCCTAAACCTAACCCTAACCATAACCCTTACCCTACCAGTAACCCTAACTTAAACCCAACCCTAAACCTCACCCTAACACCTAACACTAACGTTTACCCTTACCCTAACACTAACCCTAACCCTACACTTATCCTTAGGTTAACCCTAACCATTACCCTAACCCTAACCCCAATCCTAAACCTAACCCTAACGCTAACACCTAACCCTAACCCTAACACCTAACCCTAACCCTTAACCTAACCCTTACCCTTACCCTAAACTAACTCTAAACCTAAACCGAACCCTAACCCTAACCCTTACCCTAACCCTAACTTAACCCTTACCCAAACCCTAACCCTAACACTAACCTTAAACTTAACATAACGCTAACCTAACCTAACCCTAACCCTTAACTTTACCCTAACCATAACCCTAAACCTAACCCTAACCCTAACCCTAACCTTAACCCTGACCCTAATCCTATCCCTAACCCTTATCCTTACCCTAACCTAACTCTAAACCTAACACTAAAACAAACCCTAACCCTAACATTACCTTTACCCTTAACCTTAATCTAACCCTAACCCTAACCTTAACCCTAACCCTTACCGTTATCCTAAACCTAACCATAACACTAACACTAACACTTACCCTTATCCTAACCCTATCCCTAACCATAACCCTAACCCTTTCCCTAACCCTAACTCTAAACCCTAACCCTTATGCTTACCCTAATCCTAAACATAATCCTAACCCTACCCCTAACCCTTACCCTTACCCTAAACCTAAACCTAACCCTAACCCCAACCCTAACCCTAAGAATAACCCTTACCCTTACCTAAACCTAACCATAAACCTTACCCTAACCATAAACCTAACCCTAACCCTTACCCTTACCCTAACCCTAACCCTAATCCTTACCCTTACCCTAACCCTAAAGCTAACCCTAAACCTAACCCTAACCCTTACACTTACCCTAACCCTAAGCTAACCCTAAAGCTAACCCTAACCCTACCCTAACGCTTACCCTAACCCTAACCCTTACCCTTACCCTAACCCTAACCCTAACCCTTACCCTTAACCTAACTCTAAACCTAACCCTAACCTAACCCTAAGCCTAACCCTTACCCTTAACCTAACCCTACTCCTAACCCTAACCATAACCCTAAACCTTACACTTTACCCTTAGCCTAAACCAAACCCTTAACTATACCTAACCCTTACCCTTATCTTAAACCTAATCCTAACCCTAAACCTTACCCTTACCCTAACGCAAACAATACTCCTAACCTTAACCCTAACCCTAACCCTAACACATACCCTTACCCTTACCCTAACCCTAAACCTAACCCTAACCCTAACCCTAACCCTACCCTAACCCAAACCTAAACTAACCGGAACCCTAACCTTAACACTTACCCATACCCTAACCGTAGCCCTAACCCTTACCCTTACCCTAATCCTAAACCTAATCCTTACCCTTACCCTAACCCTAAACCTAACCCTTACCCTTTCTCAAACCCCAACTCTAACCCTAACCCTTACACTTAACCTAACCGTAAACCTAAACCTAACCCTAAGCCTAACCCTAACCCTAACCCTTACCCTTACCCCAACCCAAACACTAAACCGAACGTTAACCCTAACCTTAACACTTACCCAAACCCTAACCCTAACCCTAACCCTTATCCTAACCCTAAACCTAACCCTAACCCTAACCAATACCCTAAACCTAATCTAACCTAAAACTTACCCTAAACCTAACCCTAACCCTAAACCTATCCTAACCCTAATCCTAACCCTAAACCTAACCCTAACCCTTAACCTAACCCAAAACCTAACCCTAATCCTAACCCTCACCCTAAAACTTACCCTTACCCTAACCTAAACCTAAGCCTAATCCTAAAGCTAACCTAACCCTTACCCTTACTTTAACCCTAACCCTAACCCTAACGCTAAACTTTACCCTTACCCTAACCCTAACCTTAACCCTTGCCCAAAACCTAACCTTATCGCTAACCCTAACCTTTACTATTATCTTAATCCTAACGCTAACCCTAACACTTACCCTTACCCTAACGCTAACCCTAACCCTAACCCTAACCCTTACCCTTACCCTAACCGTAACCTAAGCTTAAGCCCAACCCTAAATCTAACCCTAACCATAACCCTAACCCTTACCCTTACCCTAACCCAAACCCTAACCCTAACGCTAACCCTGACCCAAACACTTACCCTTAGCCTAACCCTAATCATTACACTAACCTAACCCTAACCCTAACCCCTAACCCTAACCCTTAACCTAACCCTTATCCTAACCCTTACCCTAACCTTACCCTTACCCTAACCTAACTCTAAACTAACCCAATCCCTAACCCTAACCCTAACCCTTATCGTTTCCCGAACCCTAACCCTAACCCTAACCTTAATCCTAACCCTTACACTTAACCTAACCCTATCCATAGCCCTAACCCTAAAACCTAACCCTACCCTAACCCTTACACTTACCATAACCCTAACCCTAACCCTAACCCTAAACCTTACCCTTACCCTAAACCTAACCCTAACCTTAACCCTAATCATAACCCTAAACCTAATCTTAACCCTAACCCTTATCTTTTCCCGAACCTAACCTAACCCTAACCCTAACCCTAACATTAACCCTAAACCTAACCCTTACCCTTACCTTAAACCTAACCCTAAACCTAACCCTAACCCTTACCCTTACCCTAGCCTTAACCCAAAACTAAACCTTTCCTTCACCCTAACCCTAACCCTTACCCTAACCCTAAACCTAATCCTAACACTAACCCTTACCCTAACCCACACCCTATGCATAACCCTAACACTAAACCTAACCCTAACCCTAACCCTAACCCTTACCCTAACCCTAACCCTAACCTTAACCCTAACTCTAACCCTTAACCCTAACCCTTACCCTTACCCTAACCCTAACCCTAACCATAAACCTTACCTAAACCTAATCCTAAACCTAACCCTCACCCTAACCATAACCCTAACACTAACCCTATCCCTAACTCTATCCCTTACCCTTACAATAACCCTAACCCTAAACCTAACTCTAACCGTAACCTCTAACCCTAAACCTAACCCTAACCCTTACCCTTACGCTAACCCTAACCCTAACTCTAAACCTAACCCTTACCCTTACCCTAACCCTAACCTTAACCACAACCGTAAACCTAACCCTAACCCTAAACCTAAATCTTACCCTTACCCTAACCCTAACCCTAAACCTAACCCTAACCCTTACCCTTACCCTAAACCTAACCCTAACCATAACCCTTACCCTAACCCTACCCGAAACTAACCCTAACCTAACACTTAACCTTACTCTTACCCTAACCCTAACCGTAACCCAAACATAACCCTTAACCTTACACTAATTCTAACTCTAAAGCTAAACCTAACCTTACCCTAACCCTAAACCTAACCCTTACCCTAACCCTAACCATTACATTTACCCTAACCCTTACCTAAGCCTAACCCTAACCCTAACACTAACCCGAAACCCTACCCTAACCCTAACCCTTACCCTTTATCCTAACCCTAACCCTAACCTAACCCTAACACTTATCCTTACCCTAACCCTAACCCTAACCCTAACCATAACCCTAACCCTTACCCTAACCCTAACTCTAACCCTAACCCTTACCCTTACACTAAACCTAAACATAACCCTAACCCTAACCCTGATCCTTACCCTTACCCTAACCCTAACACTAACCTTAAGTCCAACCCTAACCTAAAACTTACCCTTACACTAAACCTAAGCCTAACCCTTACCCTAACCATAACCCTAACACTAACCCTAACCCTTATCATTACATTAACCCTAACCCTTAACCTTACCGTAACGCTAACCCTAACCCTAACCTTAACCCTAACACTAACCCTACCCCTTACCCTTAGCCTAAACCTAAACCTAACTCTAACCCTTAACCTAATCCTTATCCTAACCCTAACCCTAACCTTAACCCTAACACTAACCCTACCCCTTACCCTTAGCCTAAACCTAAACCTACTCTAACCCTTAACCTAACCCTTACCCTAACCCTAACCCTAACCCTTACCCTAACCCCAACGCTAAACTTAACCCATACCCTAACCCTGAACTTAACCCTTACCCTTACCCTAACCCTAACCCTAAACCTAACCCTAACCCTAACCTTAACCCTAACTTAACCCCATCCTAACCCTTACCCTTACCCTAACCCTAACCTAAAACTAACACCAACTCTAACCTAACCCTAAACCTTACCCTTACCCTAACCCTAACCCTAAAACTCACACTAACCCTAACCCTAACCCTAACCCTAACCCTGAACCCTAACCCTAACCCTTACCGTTATCCTAACACTAATCCTAACCCTAACCCTAACCCTAACACTTACCATTACCCTAACCCTAAACCTAACCCTAACCCTAACCCTTACCCAAACCCTAACCCTAACCGTAACCCTAACCCTTACCGTTACCCTAATCCTAAAGCTAACCCTAACCCTAAACCTAACCCTAACCCTTACACTTACCCTAACCCTAACCCTAACACTTACCCTTACACTAAACCTAACCATAAACATTACCCTCACCATAACCCTAACCCTAACCCTAACCCTTACCCTTATATTAACCCTAATCCTAACCCTAACCCTTACCATTACCCTAACACTAAATCTAACCCTAACCTTTACCCTAACCCTAACCTTAACACATAACCTTACCCTAACCCTAACCGTAACCCTATACATAACCCTAACCCTAACCCTAACCCTGACGCTAACCATTACCCTAATCCTAACCCTAACTCTTACCCTTACCCTAAACCTAACCCTAAACCGAACCCTAACTCATACCCTTACCCTGACCCTAACCCTAACCCTAACAATAACCCTAAACCTAACCGTAACCCTAACCCTAACCCTAACCCTAACCATTACCCTAACCCTAAACCTAACCCTTACCCTTACCCTCACCGTAACCCTAACCCTAACCTTAACCAAACCCTAAACCTAACCCTAACCCTAACCCTTACCCTAACAGTAACCCTAACCTTAAACCCAACCCTAACCCTAACCCTAACCCTAACTCTAAACCTAACACTAAAACAAACGCTAACCCTAACCATTACCTTTACCCTAACCCTTAATCTAACCCTAACCCTAACCCTAACCCTAACCGTAACGCTAACCTTAACCCTAACCCTTACCGTTGTCCTAAACCTAACCATAACACTAACACTAACCCTTACCCTTACCCTAACCCTAACCCTTACCCTAACCCTAACCCTGACTTAACCCTTACCCTTACCCTAACCCTAACCCTAAACCTAACCCTAACCCTAAACTTAACCCCATCCCTAACCCTTACCCTTACCCTAACCCTAACCCTAAAACTAACACCAACTCTAACCCTAACCCTAAACCTTACCCTTACCCTAACCCTAACCCTAAACCTCAAACTAACCCTAACCCTAACCCTAACCCCGAACCCTAACCCTAACCCTTACCGTTATCCTAACACTAATCCTAACCCTAAC
>NW_028327290.1:289568-297068 GCF_031878675.1 Megascapheus bottae | reverse complement strand
CTAACCCTAACCCTAACCCTAACCCTAATCCTTACCGTAACCCTAACCCTAACCCTAACCCTTACCCTTTCTCTAACCCTAAACCTAACCCTAACCCTTACACTTACCCTAACCGTAAACCTAAACCTAACCTTAAGCCTAACCCTAACACTAAACCTAACCCTTACCCTTACCCTAACCCAAACCCTAAAACTAACCCGAACCCTAACCTTAACACTTACCCAAAACCTAACCCTAGCCCTAACCCTTACCCTTACCCTAACCCTAAACCTAATCCTTACCCTAAGCCTAACCCTAACCCTAACCCTAATCCTTACCCTAACCCTAACCCTAAACCTAACCCTTACCCTTACACTTACCCTAACCGTAAACCTAAACCTAACCCTAAGCCTAACCCTAACCCTAACCCTTACCCTTACCCCAACCCAAACACTAAACCGAACGTTAACCCTAACCTTAACACTTACCCAAACCCTAACCCTAACACTAACCCTTACCCTTACCCTAAAACTAACCCTAATCCTTACACTAACACTAACGCTAACTCTAACCCTTACCCTTTCCCTAACCCTAACCCTTACCGTAACCCTAACCCTAAACCTAACCCTAACCCTAACCCTAACACCTAACCCTAACCCTAACCCTAACCCTTTCCCTTACCCTAACCCTAACCCTAACCCTAACTCTAACACTTACCCAAACCCTAACCCTAACCCTAACCCTTACCCTTACCCTAACCCTAACCTAACCTTAACCCCAACGCTAAACCTAACCCTAACTCTTACCCTAACCATAACCCTAACCCTAACCCTAACCCTAACCCTAAAACTTACCCTTACCCTAACTCAAACCTAACCCTAACCCCAACCCTTATCCTTACCCTAACCCTAAACCAAATCCTAACCCTTACCCTAACCCTAACACTAACCCTAACCCCTAACGCTAACCCTTATCCTAACCCTAAACCTAACCCTAACCCTAACCAATACCCTAAACCTAACACTAACCCTAAAACTTACCCTAAACCTAACCCTAACCCTAAACCTATCCCTAACCCTAATCCTAACCCTAAACCTAACCCTAACCCTTAACCTAACCCAAAACCTAACCCTAATCCTAACCCTCACCCTAACACTTACCCTTACCCTAACCCTAAACCTAAGCCTAATCCTAAAGCTAACCCTAACCCTTACCCTTACTTTAACCCTAACCCTAACCCTAACGCTAAACTTTACCCTTACCCTAACCCTAACCTTAACCCTTACCCAAAACCTAACCTTAATGCTAACCCTAACCTTTACTATTATCTTAACCCTAACGCTAACCCTAACACTTACCCTTACCCTAACGCTAACCCTAACCCTAACCCTAACCCTTACCCTTACCCTAACCGTAACCCTAAGCTTAAGCCCAACCCTAAATCTAACCCTAACCCTAACCCTAACCCTTACCCTTACCCTAACCCAAACCCTAACCCTAACGCTACCCCTGACCCTAACACTTACCCTTAGCCTTACCCTAATCATTACCCTAACCCTAACCCTAACCCTAACCCCTAACCCTAACCCATAACCTAACCCTAACATTAACCCTTACCCTAACCTTACCCTTACCCTAAACTAACTCTAAACCTAATCCGATCCCTAACCCTAATCCTAACCCTTATCGTTTCCCGAACCCTAACCCTAACCATAAACCTAACCCTAACCCAAACCCTAACCCTAACCTTAACCCTAACTCTAACCCTATCCCTAAGCCTTACCCTTACCCTAACTCTAATGCTAAACCTAACATTAACCCTAACCCTAACCCTAACCATTACATTTACCCTAACCATTAACCTAAGCCTAACCCTAACCCTAACCCTAACCCGAAACCCTACCCTAACCCTAACCCTTACCCTTATCCTAACCCTAACCCTAACCCTAACCCTAGCACTTATCCTTACCCGAACCCTAACCCTAACCATAACCATAACCCTTACCCTAACCCTAACTCTAACCCTAATCCTTACCCTTACCTAAACCTAAACATAACCCTAAACCTAACCCTAACCCTGACCCTTACCCTTACCCTAACCCTAAACCTAACCATAACCCTAACCCTGACCCTAACCCTATCCCTAACCCTTATCCTTACCCTAACCCTAACTCTAAACCTAACACTAAAACAAACCCTAACCCTAACCATTACCTTTACCCTAACCCTTAATCTAACCCTAACCCTAAACCTAACCCTAACTGTAACGCTAACCTTAACCCTAAACCTTACCGTTATCCTAAACCTAACCATAACACTAACGCTTACCCTAATCCTAAACATAACCCTAACCCTACCCCTGACCCTAACCCTAAACTTTACCCTTACACTAAACCTAACCATATCCCTAACCCTTACACAAACCATAAACCTAACCGTAACCCTAACCCTTAACCTTACCCTAATGCTAATCCTAATCCTAACCCTAAACTTAACCCTAACCCTTACATTTACCCTAACCCTAACCCTAACCCTTATCCTAAACTTAACGCTAACCCTATCACTTACTCTAACCCCTACCCTAACGCTAACCCTAAACCTAACCCTTTCTCTTACCTTAACCCTAACCCTAAACCTAACACTTACCCTTACCCTAAGGCTAACCCTAACCCTAACCCTAACCCTAACCCATACGCTTACCATAACCGTAACCCTAACCTTAATCCCAACCCTAAACCGAACCCTAACCCTAACCCTAACCCTTACCCTTACCGTAACCGTAACCCTAACCTTAATCTCAACCATAAACCTAACTCTAACCCTAACACTAACCCTTACCCTTACCCTAACCCTAACCCTAACCCTAACCCTAACCCTAACGCTAACACTTACTCTCAACCCCACCCTAACCTTAACCTTAACCCTAATCCTAACCCTTACCCTTACCCTAACCTAAATCTAAACCTAAGCCGAACCCTAACCCAAACCCTTATCCTAACCCGAACCTAAACCTTACCCTAACCCTAATCCTAACCCTAATCTTAAACCAAACGCTAACCCTTACCCTAACCATAACCCTTACTCTTACCCCAACCATAACCCTAAACCTAACCCTAACCCTAACCGTAACCCTAACCTTAACCCTAACCAAACCCTAACCCTATCCCTAATCCTTACCCTTACACTAATCCTAACCATAAACCTAACACTAACCCTAACCCTAACCATTACCTTTACCATAACCTTAAACCTAACCCTAACCCTAACTCTAACCCGTAACCCTAACCCTAACATTAACCCTTACCCTTATCCTAACCCTAACCCTAACCCTACCCTAACTCTAACACTTACCCTTACCTAAACCTAACCCTAACCATAACAGTAACCCTTACTCTAACCCTTACCCTAACCCTAACCCTAAACACAACCCTAACCCTAAACCTTAGCCTTACACTAAACCTAACCCTAAACCTTACCCTAACCATAACCCTAACACTAACCCTAATCTTTACCCTTTCCTTAACCCTAACCCTAAGCGTTACCCTTACCCTAATGCTAACCCTAACCCTAACCTTAACCCTAACACTAACCCAACACTTATCCTTACCCTAAACCTAACCTTAACTCTAACCCTAACCCTAACCCTAACCCTTACCCTAACCCTAACCCTTACCCTAACCCTATCCCTAACCCTAAACTTAACCCTAACCCTAACCCTAACCCTTATCCATAACCTAACCCTAACCCTAAAACTAACCCTAACCCTAACCCTAACCTTAACCCTAACCCTAACCCTATCCCTAACCCTTACCCTTACCCTAACCCTAAACCTAAACCTAACACTAACCCTAAGTCTAACCCTCACCCTTATCCTTACCATAACCCTAACCCAAACCTTACTCTAACCTTAAACGTAACCCTAACCCCGAACCCTATCCATAACCCTAACCCTAAACCTTACCTTTATCCTAACACTAACTCTAATCTTAACCCTAACCCTAACACTTACCCTTACCTAACCCTAAAACTAACCCTAACCCTAACCCTTACCCTAACCCTAACCGTAAACCTAACCCTAACCCTTCTGCTTACGATAATCCTAAACCTAACCATAACCCTAACCCTGAACCTAAACCTAACCCTTACCCTTACCCTAACCCTAACCCTAACCCTAACCCTAAACCTTACCCTTAACCTAAAATTAACCCTAAAACTTACCCTAAGCATAACCCTAACCCTAAACCTAACCCTTACCCTTATCTTAACCCTAACCCTAACCCTAACCCTTACCCTTCTCCTAACGCTAACCCTAACCCTAACCTTAACCCTAACCCTAACCCTAACACATACCCTTACCCTAACCTTAACCCTAGCCCTAACCGTAACCCTAACCATAACCCTAACCCTAATCCTAACCCTAACCCTTGCCCTAAACCTAACCCTAACCCTTACCTTACCCTAACCCTAACCCTAACACTAAGCCTAACCCTAAACCTAACCTTAACACTAACCCTAACCCTTACCCTTAAGCTAAGAATAACCCTAAATCTTACCCTTAACCTAACCCTCACCCTAAAACTAACCCTAAACCTAACCCTAACCCTAAACTTAACCCTAACCTTATCCTTACCCTAACCCTAACCATAACCCTAACCCTAAACCTAACCCTTACCCTAACCCTAACCCTTAACCTTACCCTAACCCTAAACCTAAACTTAACTGCAACACTTACCCTGACCCTAACCCTAACCATAATCCTAACTCTAACCCTAACCTTAACCCTAACCCTTACCCTTACCCTAACTCTAACCCTAACCCTAACCCTAACCCTAACCCTAACTCTTAACCTTACCCTAACCCTAACCCTAAACCTAATCCTAACCCTAACCCTAAACATAACCCCTGACCCTAACCCTAACCCTTACCCTTACCCTAACCCTAACTCTAACCCTAACCCTAACCCTAACACTTAACCAAACCCTACCCCTAACCCTAACCCTTACCCTTACCCTACCCTAAACCTAACCTTACCCCTAACCCTAACCCTAACCCTTACCCAGACCAAAACTCTAACCCAAACTCTTACCCTTACCCTAACCCTAACCTTAACCCTAACACTAACCCTCACCCTAACCCTTACCCTTACCCTAACCCTAACCCTAACCCTAAAGCTAACCTTAAACCTAACCCTAAACCTTACCCTTACCCTAACCCTAACCCTAAACCTAACCCTAACCCCAACCCTAAACCTAACACTAAACCTAACCCTAACCTTAACCCTAACACTAACCTTTACCCTTACGTAACCCTAACCCCAAACCTAACCCTAACCCTAACCGTAACCCTAACCCCTAACTCTAACCCTAACCCTAACCATAACCCTAACCGTTACACTTATCCTAACCCAAACACTACCCCTAATACTTACCCTTACCCTAACCCCTACCCTATCTCAAACCCTAACCCTAATCCTTACCCTAACCCTAACCCTAACCCTTACACTTACCCTAAACCTAAACCTAACCCTAACCCTAATGCTAACCCTAACCCTTTCCCTTACCCTAAACCTAACCCTAACCCTAACCCTAACCATAAAACATACCCTGACACTAAACCTAACCCTAACCCTTACCCTAAACCTAACACAAACCCTAACCCTAACCCTTTCCCTTCTCCTAACCCTAACCCTAACCTTAACCCCATCGCTAAACCTAATACTAACCCTTACCCAAAACCTAACCCTAACCCTAACCCTAACCCTTACCCTTACCCTAACCCAAACCCTAAACCTAAGGCGAACCCTTAATCTAACCCTAAGCCTTTCCCTTATCCTTACCCTAACCCTAACACTAAACCTAACCATAACCAAAACCCTAACCCTAACACCTAACCCTAACCCTAACCCTAACCCTTACCCTTAACAAAACCCTAACCCTAACCCTAACCCTAATCCTAACACTTACCCAAACCCTAACCCTAACCCTAACCCTTACCCTTACCCTAACCCTAACCCTAACCTTAACCCCAACGATAAACCTAACACTAACCCTTACCCTTACCCTAACCCTAATCCTAAAATTTACCCTTACCCTAACTCTAACCCTAACCATAACCCTAACCCTTATCCTAAACCTAACCCTAACCCTAACCCTTAACCTAACCCTAACACTAACCCTAACCCCTAACCATAACCCTTTCCATAACCCTAACACTAAAACTAACCCCTAACCGTAACCCTAAGCCAAACCCTAACCCTAACCCGTAACTCTAACCCTAACCCTAACCCTTACCCTTATCCTAAACTTAACGCTAACCCTATCACTTACTCTAACCCCTACCCTAACGCTAACCCTAAACCTAACCCTTTCTCTTACCTTAACCCTAACCCTAAACCTAACACTTACCCTTACCCTAAGGCTAACCCTAACCCTAACCCTAACCCTAACCCATATGCTTACCATAACCGTAACCCTAACCTTAATCCCAACCCTAAACCGAACCCTAACCCTAACCCTAACCCTTACCCTTACCGTAACCGTAACCCTAACCTTAATCTCAACCATAAACCTAACTCTAACCCTAACACTAACCCTTACCCTTACCCTAACCCTAACCCTAACCCTAACCCTAACCCTAACGCTAACACTTACTCTCAACCCCACCCTAACCTTAACCTTAACCCTAATCCTAACCCTTACCCTTACCCTAACCTAAATCTAAACCTAAGCCGAACCCTAACCCAAACCCTTATCCTAACCCGAACCTAAACCTTACCCTAACCCTAATCCTAACCCTAATCTTAAACCAAACGCTAACCCTTACCCTAACCATAACCCTTACTCTTACCCCAACCATAACCCTAAACCTAACCCTAACCCTAACCGTAACCCTAACCTTAACCCTAACCAAACCCTAACCCTATCCCTAATCCTTACCCTTACACTAATCCTAACCATAAACCTAACACTAACCCTAACCCTAACCATTACCTTTACCATAACCTTAAACCTAACCCTAACCCTAACTCTAACCCGTAACCCTAACCCTAACATTAACCCTTACCCTTATCCTAACCCTAACCCTAACCCTACCCTAACTCTAACACTTACCCTTACCTAAACCTAACCCTAACCATAACAGTAACCCTTACTCTAACCCTTACCCTAACCCTAACCCTAACCACAACCCCTAACCCTAAACCTTAGCCTTACACTAAACCTAACCCTAAACCTTACCCTAACCATAACCCTAACACTAACCCTAATCTTTACCCTTTCCTTAACCCTAACCCTAAGCGTTACCCTTACCCTAATGCTAACCCTAACCCTAACCTTAACCCTAACACTAACCCAACACTTATCCTTACCCTAAACCTAACCTTAACTCTAACCCTAACCCTAACCCTAACCCTTACCCTAACCCTAACCCTTACCCTAACCCTATCCCTAACCCTAAACTTAACCCTAACCCTAACCCTAACCCTTATCCATACCCTAACCCTAACCCTAAAACTAACCCTAA
>NW_028327290.1:264568-284568 GCF_031878675.1 Megascapheus bottae | reverse complement strand
ACCCTAACCCTAACCCTAACACTACTCTTACACTAACCCCTACCCTAACCCTAACCCTAACCTTACCTTAACACTAACCCTAAACCTAACCCTTACCCTTACCCTAACCCTAACCCTAACCCTCACCCTAACCCTAACCCTAACCCTTACCCTTATCCTAACCCTAATCCTAACCCTAACCCTATCCCTAACACTTACCCTTACCCTAACCCTAACCCTAACTACAACCCTAACCCTTGCCCTACCCCAAACTCTACCCTAACCTTAACCCTTACCCTAACCCTAACCCTTAACATTACCCTAACCCTAACCCTAAACCAAACCGTTACCCTAACCCTAAACCTTACCCTTACCCTAACCCTAACCCTTAACATAACCCTAACCCTAACCCTAACCCTAAACCTAACCTTAACCCTAACCCTTACCCTTACCCTTACCATAACCCTAACCCTAAACATAACCCTAACCCTAAACCTAACCCTAACCCTAACCATTACACTTATTCTAACACTAACCCTAAACCTAACACTAGTCTTACACTAACCCCTACCCTAACCCTAACCCTAACCTTACCTTAACACTAACCCTAACCCTAACCCTTACCCTTACCCTAAACCTAACCCTAACCCTCACCCTAACCCTAACCCTTACCCTTATCCTAACCCTAATCCTAACCCTAAACCCTAACACTTACCCTTACCCTAATCCTAACCCTAAACCCAACCCTAACCCTAAACCTTACCTTTAAGATAAACCTAACCCTAACCCTTACCCTAACCATAACACTAAAACTAACACAAACCCTTACCCTTACCCTCACCCTTACCATAACCCTAACCCTAACCCTTACCCTTACCCTAAAGCTAACCCTAACCCTAATCTTAAGGCTAATACTAACCTACCCGTTACCCTTACCCTAAAGCTAACCCTAACTCTAACCCTAACCCTAACCCTAAGTGTTTACCCTAACCCTAACCCTTACCCTAACCCTAACCCTAACCCTAAACTTAACCCTAACCCTAACCCTTACACTTACCTTAACCCTAACCCTAAACCTAACCCTAACCCTAACCCTAACCTTAATCCTAACCCTTATCCTTACCCTAACCCTAACCATAACCCTAAACCTAAACCTAACCCTAATCCTAAACCTAACCCTTACCCTTACCTTAACCCTAAACCTAAAACTAACCTTAACCTTTACCCTGAACCTAACCCTAAAAATAACCCTAACTCTAACACTAACCTTAACCCTAACCCTTACCCTTACCTTAACCTAAACCTAAACCTAACCCTATCACTAACCCTAACGCTTACCCTAACAATAACCCTGGCGGAAACCTAATCCTAATCCTTACCCTTACCCTAACCCTAAACCTAAACTTACCCTAACCCTAACCCTAACCCTAACCCTAACCCTAAACCTAACCCTAACCCTAACCCTAACCCTAACCCTTACTCTAACCCTAACCCTAAACCTAACACTAACCCTAACCCTAACCCTAACCCGAACCCTAATTCTAATCCTAACCCTAACCCGTACCCTTATCCTAACACTAATCCTAACCCTAATCCTAACCCTAACACTTATCCTTACCCTAACCCTAAACCTAACCCTAACCCTAACCCTTACTCTAACCCTAACCCTAACCCAAACCCTTACCCTTACCCTACTCCTAAACCTAACCCTAACCCTAACCTAACCCTTACCCTTACCCTAACCCTAAAACTAACCGTAACCCTAAACCTTACCCTTACCCTAACCCTAACCCTTACCCTTACCTTAACCCTAAACCTAACCGTAACCCTTACCCTTACCCTAACGCTAATCCTAACCCTACCCTTAACCCCAACCCTAAACCAAAACCTAACACTAAACCTAAACCTTACCCTAACCCTAACCCTAACCCTAAACCTAAACCTAACCCTAACGCTTACCCTAACTCTAACCCTAACCCTAACCCTAACCCTAAACCTAACCCTAACAGTGACCCTTACCCTTACCCTTACTCTAACCCTAACCCTAAACCTAACCCTAACTTACCCTTACCCTAACCCTAACTCAAACCTTAACCCTAATCCTAACCATAACCCTAACCCTAACCTTAACCCTAACCCTTATCCTTACCCTAATCCTAACCATAACCCTAACCTTAAACCTAACGCAAAACCTGAACCTAACCCTTACCCTTACCCTAACCCTAACCCTAAACGTAACCGTAACCCTTACCCTAACCCTAACCCTAACCATAATCCTACTCTAACCCTAACCTTAACCCTAACCTTACCTTTACCCTAACCCTAACCCTAACCCTAAACCTAACTATAACACTAACCCTAACACTTACCCAAACAATACCCCTGGCCCTAACCCTAACCCTAACCCTTACCGTTACCCTTACCCTAACCATAACCCTAACCTTACCCCTAACCCTAACCCTATCCGTTACCAACCCAAACTCTAACCCAAACTCTTACCCTTTCCCTTACCCTAAATCTAACCCTAACCTTAATGCAAACCCTAACACTAACCTTACCCTAACCCTAAACCTAACCCTAACCCTTACCCTTTCGCTAACCCTAACCCTAACCCTAACACTTACTCTTACCCTAACCCTAAACCTAACCCTAACCCTAACCTTAACCCTAACACAAACCCTAACCCTAACCCTAACACAAACCCTAACCCTAACCCTAACCCTTACCCTTACCCTAACCCTAACCCTAAACCAAACCGTTACCCTAACCCTATACCTTAACCTTACCCTAACCCTAACCCTAAACAGAACCTAACCCTAAGCCTAACAATAAACCTAACCTAACCCTAACCCTTACCCTTACCCTTACCATAACCCTAACCCTAAACATAACCCTACCCCTAAACCTAACCTTACCCTAACCATTACACTTATCCTAACCCTAACCCTAACACTACTCTTACACTAACCCTACCCTAACCCTAACCCTAACCTTACCTTAACACTAACCCTAACCCTAACCCATACCCTTACCCTAACCCTAACCCTAACCCTCACCCTAACCCTAACCTTACCCTTATCCTAACCCTAATCCTAACGCTAACCCTATCCCTAACACTTACCCTTACCCTAACCCTAACCCTAACTACAACCCTAACCCTTGCCCTACCCCAAACTCTACCCTAACCTTAACCCTTACCCTTACACTAATCCTAATCATAACCCTAACCCTAACCCTAACACTTACCCTTACCCTGATCCTAACCCTAACCCTAACTCCAACCCTAACCCTAAACCTTACCCTTACACTAAACCTAACCCTAACCCCTACCCTAACCATAACACTAACACTAACACAAACCCTTACCCTTACCCTCACCCTTACCATAACCCTAACCCTAACCCTAACCCTTACCCTTACCCTAAAGCTAACCCTAACCCTAATCTTAAGGCTAATACTAACCCTACCCGTTACCCTTACCCTAAAGCTAACCCTAACTCTAACCCTAACCCTAAGTGTTACCCTAACCCTAACCCTTACCCTAACCCTAACCCTAACCCTAAACTTAACCCTAACCCTAACCCTTACACTTACCTTAACCCTAACCCTAAACCTAACCCTAACCCTAACCCTAACCCTAACCTAACCCTTACCCTAACCTAACCCTAACCCTAACCCTAACCATAATCCTAACTCTAACCCTAACCCTAACCCTAACCCTAACCCTAACCCTTACCCCAACCCTAACACTAACCCTAACCCTAAAACTAAACCTAAACCAAACTATAACACTAACCCTAACACTTACCCAAACAATACCCCTGGCCCTAACCCTAACCCTAACACTTACCCTTACCCTAACCATAACCCTAACCTTACCCATAACCCTAACCCTAACCCTTACCAAAACCCAAACTCTAACCCAAACTCTTACGCTTTCCCTTACCCTAAATCTAACCCTAACCTTAATGCAAACCCTAACCCTAACCTTACCCTAACCCTAATCCGTACCCTAATCCTAAACCTAACCCTAACCCTTACCCTTTCGCTCACCCCAACCCTAACCCTAACACTTACACTTACCCTAACCCTAACCCTAAACCTAACCCTAAACCAAACCGTAACCTTAACCCTAACCCTAACCGTAACCTTAACACAAACCGTAACCCTAACCCTAACCCTTACCCTTACCCTAACCCTAACCCTAAACCAAACCGTTACCCTAACCCTAAACCTTACCCTTACCCTAACCCTAACCCTAAACATAACCCTAACCCTAACCCTAAACCTAAACCTAACCTTAACCCTAACCCTTACCCTTACCCTTACCATAACCCTAACCCTAAACATAACCCTAACCCTAAACCTAACCCTAACCCTAACCATTACACTTATTCTAACCCTAACCATAACACTAGTCTTACACTAACCCCTACCCTAACCCTAACCCTAACCTTAACTTAACACTAACCCTAACCCTAACCCTTACCCTTATCCTAACCCTAATCCTAACCCTAACCCTAACCCTAACACTTACCCTTACCCTAACCCTAACCCTAAACCCAACCCTAACCCTAAACCCTTACACTTACCTTAACCCTAACCCTACCTGTTACCCTTACCCTAAAGCTAACCCTAACTCTAACCCTAACCCTAACCCTAAGTGTTACCCTAAACCTAACCCTTACCCTAACCCTAACCCTAACCCTAAACTTAACCCTAACCCTAACACTTACACTTACCTTAACCCTACCCTAAACCCAAAACTAACCCTAACCTTAACCCTAACCTAACCCTTACCCTTACCTAACCCTAACCCTAACCCTAACCATAATCCTAACTCTAACATTAACCCTAACCCTAACACTTACCCTAATCCCTAACCCTAACCCAAACCCTAACCCTAAATCTAAACCTAACTATAACACTAACCCTAACACTTACCCAAACAATATCCCTGGCCCTAACCCTAACCCTAACACTTACCCTTACCCTAACCATAACCCTAACCTTACCCATAACCCTAACCCTAACCCTTACCAAAACCCAAACTCTAACCCAAACTCTTACCCTTTCCCTTACCCTAAATCTAACCCTAACCTTAATGCAAACCCTAACCCTAACCTTACCCTAACCCTAACCCTAATCCTTACCCTAATCCTAACCTAACCCTAACCCTTACCCTTTCGCTAACTCTAACCCTAACCCTAACACTTACCCTTACCCTAATCCTAACCCTAAACCTAACCCTAAACCAAACCGTAACCCTAACCCTAAGCCTAACCGTAACCCTAACACAAACCGTAACCCTAACCCTAACCCTTAACATTACCCTAACCCTAACCCTAAACCAAACCGTTACCCTAACCCAAAACCTTACCCTTACCCTAACCCTAACCCTAAACATAACCCTAACCCTAACCCTAACCCTAAACCTAACCTTAATCCTAACCCTTACCCTTACCCTTACCATAACCCTAACCCTAAACATAACCCTAACCCTAAACCTAACCCTAACCCTAACCATTACACTTATCCTAACCCTAACACTAACACTAACACTAGTCTTACACTAAACCCTACCCTAACCCTAACCCTAACCTTACCTTAAAACTAACCCTAACCCTAACCCTAACCCTTACCCTTACCCTAAACCTAACCCTATCCCAAACCATAACCCTAACCCTTACCCTTATCCTAACCATAAAAATAACCCTAACCCTAACCCTAACACCTACGCTTACTCTAACCCTTACCCTAACTACAACCCTAACCCTTGCCCTACCCCTAACTCTACCCTAACCTTAACCCTTACCCTTACCCTAATCCTAAACATAACCCTAACCCTAACCCTAACACTTACCCTTACCCTAACCCTAACCCTAACCCCAACCCTAACCATAAACCTTACCCTTACACTAAACCTAATCCTAACCCTTACCCTAAAGCTAACCCTAACCCTAATCTTAACGCTAACACTAACCTTACCCCTTACCCTTACCCTAAAGCTAACCCTAACTCTAACCCTAACCCTAACCCTAAGCGTTACCCTAACCCTAACCCTAACCCTTACCCTAACCCTAACCCTAAACTTAACCCTAACCCTAACCCTAACCCTTACACTTACCTTAACCCTAACCCTAAACCTAACCCTAACCCTAACACTAATCCTAAAACTAACCTTAACCCTAAACTTTACATTTACCATAACCCTAAACCTAACCCTAACCCTAACCCGTAACCCAAAACCTAACCCTAGCCCTTACCCTTATCCTAACCCTAACCCTAACACAAACTCTAACCCTAACATTTACCTTTACCCTAACCCTAACCCTAACTACAACCCTAACCCTTGCCCTAACCCTAACTCTAACCCCAACCCTAAACCTTACCCTTACCCTAATCCTAAACATAACCCTAACCCTAACCCTAACACTTACCCTTAGCCCAACCCTAACCCTAAACCTAACCCCAACCCTAAACCTAAACCTTACCCTTACACTAAACCTAACCCTAACCCTTACCCTTACCATAACCCTAAGACTAACCCTAACCCTTACCCTTACCCTTACTTTTACCTTAATCCTACTCCTAACCATTACCCTTACCCTAATGCTAACCCTAACCCTAACCTTAATCCTAACACTAACCCTACCCCTTACATTAACCTAACCCTAACCCTAACCCTAACCCTAACCGTTACCCCAACCCTAACCCTAATCCTTACCCTAACCCTAACCCTAACCCTAACCTTAACCCTAACCCTAATCCTAACAATTGCCCTTACCCTAACCCTAACCCTAAACCTAATACTAACCCTAACCCTAACCATAACCATAACCGTTACCCTAACCCTAAACCTAACCCTCACCCTAACCCTAACCCTAACCCTTACACTTACCTTAACCCTAACCCTAACCCTAACATTAACCCTAACACTAACCCTACCCCTTACCCTTACCCTAAACCTAACCCTAACTCAAACCTAACCCTAACCCTAAATGTAACCTTTACCCTAACCCTAACCCTAACCCTTACACTAACCCTAACCCTAACCCTAAACTTAACCCCAACCCTAACCCTAACCCTAACCCTTACCCTTACCCTAACCTAAACCCTAAACCTAACCCTAACCCTAACCCTAACACTAACCCTAACCTAAACCTAACCCTATCCCTAATCCTTACCCTTATTCTAACCCTAACCCTAAACCTAAACTTAACCCTAACCCTTGCCCTTAACCTAACCGTAACCCTAAACCTAACCCTAACTCTTATCCTTACCCTAACCCGAAACCTAACCTTAATCCTAACCCTAACCCTAACCCTAACCCTAACCCTAACCTCAAACCTAATCTTTATCCGTACCCTAACCCTAACAATAACCCTAACCCTAAACCTAAACCTAAGCCTAATCCTAACACTAACCCTAACCTTAACCCTAACCCTTACCCTTACCCTAAACCTAACCATAAGCCTAACCCTAAACCTAACCCTAATCTTTACCATAACCCTAACCCTAACCTTAACCCTAGCCCGAATCCTAACCCTTACACTAACCCTAACCCTAACCCTAAACTTAACCCCAACCCTAACCCTAACCCTAACCCTTACCCTTACCCTAACCTAAACCCTAATACTAACCCTAACCCTAACCCTAACACTAACCCTAACCTAAACCTAACCCTAACCCTATCCCTAATCCTTACCCTTATTCTAAACCTAACCCTAAACCTAAACTTAACCCTAACCCTTACCCTTAACCTAACCGTAACCCTAAACCTAACCCTGACTCTTATCCTTACCCTAACCCGAAACCTAACCTTAATCCTAACCCTAACCCTAACCCTAACCCTAACCTCAAACCTAATCTTTATCCTTACCCTAACCCTAACAATAACCCTAACCCTAAACCTAAACCTAAGCCTAATCCTAACACTAACCCTAACCTTAACCCTAACCCTTACCCTTACCCTAAAC
The DNA here is from genome assembly GCF_031878675.1 of Megascapheus bottae. Lineage (NCBI taxonomy): Eukaryota > Metazoa > Chordata > Mammalia > Rodentia > Geomyidae > Megascapheus > Megascapheus bottae. The sequence continues at coordinate 276,610 of NW_028327290.1, read as the reverse complement.
CTAACCATAAGCCTAACCCTAAACCTAACCCTAATCTTTACCCTAACCCTAACCCTAACCTTAACCCTAACCCTAATCCTAACCCTTACCCTTACCCTAAACCTAACCTTAACTCTAACCCTAACCCTAACCCTAACCTAACCCTTTCCCTAAACCTATATCTAAACCTTACCCTAACCCTAACCCTAACCCTAACCCTAACCCTTACCCTTATCCTAACACTAACCCTAACACAAATCCTAACCCTAACACTTAACCTTACCCTAACCCTAAACCTAACCCTAAACTGAACCCTAACCCTAAACCTAACCCTAACCCTTACCCTTATCCTAAATCTAATCCTAACACAAACCCTAACCCTAACCCTTACCCTAACAATAACCCTGGCCTAACCCTAACCCTAATCCTTACCCTTACCCTAAGCTTAAATCTAACCTTACCCTTAACCCTAAACCTAACCCTTACCCAATCCAAACTCTAACCCAAACTCTTACCCTTACCCTAACACTAACGTTAACCCTAACACTAACCCTAAACCTAACCCTTACACTTACCCTAACCCTAAACCTAAACCTAACCCTAACCCTAAACCTAAAACTTACCCTAACCCTAACCCTAACCCTAAACCTAACATTAACCCCAACACTAAACCTAATACTAACCCTAACCCTAACCCTTACCCTTACGTAACCCTAACCCCAAACCTAACCCTAACCCTAACCCTAACACTTACACTTATCCTAAACCTAACCCTAACCCTAACATTTACCCTTACCCTAACCCCTAACCTAACCTGAACCCTAAACCTAATCCTTACCCTAAACCTAACCCTAAACCTTACCCTTACCCTAAACCTAAACCTACCCCTAACCTAACCCTAACCCTAACCCTTTCCCTTAACCTAAACCTAACCCTAACCCTAACCCTAACCTTAAAACTTACCCTTACCCTAAAACTAACCCTAACCCTAACCCTTAACCTAACCCTAACATTAACCCTAACCCCTAACCCTAACCCTTACCCTAACCCTAACAATAACACTAACCCCTAACCCTAACCCTAACCGTAAGCCCTAACCCTAACCCTAACCCTAACCTTTACCCTTATCCTAACCCTAACCCAAACCCTAACTCTAACACTTACCCTAACCCCTACCCTAACCCTAACCCTAACCCTTACCCTAACCCTAACCCTAACCCTAACCCTAACCCTTACCCTTACCCTAACCATAAACCTAACCCTAATCCTAACCCTAACCCTAACCCTTACCGTTACCCTAACCCTAACCCTAACCCTAACCCTTACCCTTACCCTAACCATAACCCTAAACCTAACCCTAACCCTAACCCTTAACCCTAACCCTAACCCTAACCTTAACCCTAACCCTAAACCTATCCCTAACCCTTACACTTACACTAACCCTAACCCTAAACCTAACACTAACCCTAACACTAACTGTAACCATTACCTTAAATCTAATCATAAACCTAACCCTAACCCTAACCCTAACCCGTAACCCTAAACCTAAACCTAACCCTAACCCTAACGCTTACCCTTATTCTAACCCTAACCCTAACCCTATCCATAAGAATTACACTTACCCTAACCCTTACCCAACTACCCTAACCCTTACCCTAACCCTAACTCTAACCTTAACCCTTACCCTTAGCCTAATCCTAAACATAAACCTAACCCTAACCCTAACCCTTACCCTTACCCTAACCCTAATCCTAACACTAACCCCAACCCTAACCCTAAACCTTACCCTTATACTAAACGTAACCCTAACCCTTACCCTAACCATAACCCTAACACTAACCGAAACCCTTACCCTTACCTTAACCCTAACCCTAACCCTTACCCTTACCTTAACGCTAACCCTAACCCTAACATTAACCCTAACACTAACCCTGCCCCTTACCCTTACCCTAAACCTAACCCTAACCCTAAATGTAACCGTTACCCTAACCCTAACCCTAACCCTTACCCTAACCCTAACCCTAACCCTAAACTTAAAACAACCCTAACCCTAACCCTAACCCTTTCCCTTACCCTAACCTAAACCCTAAACCTAACCCTAAACCTAACCCTAACTCTAACCCTAACCTAAACCTAACCCTAACCCTATCCCTAACCCTTACCCTTACTCTAACCCTAACCCTAAACCTAAACTTAACCCTAAACCTTACCCTTAACCTAACCGTAACCCTAAACCTAACCCTAACTCTTATCCTTACCCTAACCCTAAACCTAACCTTAACTTTAACCCTAAACCTATCCCTAACCCTTACACTTACACTAACCCTAACACTAAACCTAACACTAACCCTAACACTAACTGTAACGATTACCTTAAATCTAATCATAAACCTAACCCTAACCCTAACCTTAACCCTAAACCTAACATTAACCCCAACACTAAACGTAACACTAACCCTAACCCTAACCGTTACCCTTACGTAACCCTAACCCCAAACCAAACCCTAACCCTAACCCTAACACTTACACTTATCCTAAACCTAACCCTAATCCTAACATTTACCCTTACCCTAACCCCTTACCTAACCTGAACCCTAAACCTAATCCTTACCCTAAACCTAACCCTAAACCTTACCCTTACCCTAAACCTAAACCTACCCCTAACCTAACCCTAACCCTAACCCTTTCCCTTAACCTAAACCTAACCCTAACCCTAACCCTAACCTTAAAACTTACCCTTACCCTAAAACTAACCCTAACCCTAACCCTTAACCTAACCCGAACATTAACCCTAACCCCTAACCCTAACCCTTACCCTAACCCTAACAATAACACTAACCCCTAACCCTAACCCTAACCGTAAGCCCTAACCCTAACCCTAACCCTAACCTTTACCCTTATCCTAACCCTAACCCAAACCCTAACTCTAACACTTACCCTAACCCCTACCCTAACCCTAACCCTAACCCTTACCCTAACCCTAACCCTAACCCTAACCCTTACCCTTACCCTAACCATAAACCTAACCCTAATCCTAACCCTAACCCTAACCCTTACCGTTACCCTAACCCTAACCCTAACCCTAACCCTTACCCTTACCCTAACCATAACCCTAAACCTAACCCTAACCCTAACCCTAACCCTAACCTTAACCCTAACCCTAAACCTATCCCTAACCCTTACACTTACACTAACCCTAACCCTAAACCTAACACTAACCCTAACACTAACTGTAACCATTACCTTAAATCTAATCATAAACCTAACCCTAACCCTAACCCTAACCCTAACCCGTAACCCTAAACCTAAACCTAACCCTAACCCTAACGCTTACCCTTATTCTAACCCTAACCCTAACCCTATCCCTAAGAATTACACTTACCCTAACCCTAACTCAACTACCCTAACCCTTACCCTAACCCTAACTCTAACCTTAACCCTTACCCTTAGCCTAATCCTAAACATAAACCTAACCCTAACCCTAACCCTTACCCTTACCCTAACCCTAATCCTAACACTAACCCCAACCCTAACCCTAAACCTTACCCTTATACTAAACGTAACCCTAACCCTTACCCTAACCATAACCCTAACACTAACCGAAACCCTTACCCTTACCTTAACCCTAACCCTAACCCTTACCCTTACCTTAACGCTAACCCTAACCCTAACATTAACCCTAACACTAACCCTGCCCCTTACCCTTACCCTAAACCTAACCCTAACCCTAAATGTAACCGTTACCCTAACCCTAACCCTAACCCTTACCCTAACCCTAACCCTAACCCTAAACTTAAAACAACCCTAACCCTAACCCTAACCCTTTCCCTTACCCTAACCTAAACCCTAAACCTAACCCTAACCCTAACCCTAACTCTAACCCTAACCTAAACCTAACCCTAACCCTATCCCTAACCCTTACCCTTACTCTAACCCTAACCCTAAACCTAAACTTAACCCTAAACCTTACCCTTAACCTAACCGTAACCCTAAACCTAACCCTAACTCTTATCCTTACCCTAACCCTAAACCTAACCTTAACCCTAACCCTAAACCTATCCCTAACCCTTACACTTACACTAACCCTAACCCTAAACCTAACACTAACCCTAACACTAACTGTAACGATTACCTTAAATCTAATCATAAACCTAACCTTAACCCTAACCCTAACCCGTAACCCTAAACCTAAACCTAACACTAACCCTAACGCTTACCCTTATTCTAACCCTAACCCTAACCCTATCCCTAACAATTACACTTACCCTAACCCTAACCCAACTACCCTAACCCTTACCCTAACCCTAACTCTAACCTTAACCCTTACCCTTAGCCTAATCCTAAACATAAACCTAACCCTAACCCTAACCCTTACCCTTACCCTAACCCTAATCCTAACACTAACCCCAACCCTAACCCTAAACCTTACCCTTATACTAAACGTAACCCTAACCCTTACCCTAACCATAACCCTAACACTAACCGAAACCCTTACCCTTACCTTAACCCTAACCCTAACCCTTACCCTTACCTTAACGCTAACCCTAACCCTAACATTAACCCTAACACTAACCCTGCCCCTTACCCTTACCCTAAACCTAACCCTAACCCTAAATGTAACCGTTACCCTAACCCTAACCCTAACCCTTACCCTAACCCTAACCCTAACCCTAAACTTAAAACAACCCTAGCCCTAACCCTAACCCTTACCCTTACCCTAACCTAAACCCTAAACCTAACCCTAACCCTAACCCTAACACTAACCCTAACCTAAACCTAACCCTAACCCTATCCCTAACCCTAACCCTTACTCTAACCCTAACCCTAAACCTAAACTTAACCCTAAAACTTACCCTTAACCTAACCGTAACCCTAAACCTAACCCTAACTCTTATCCTTACCCTAACCCTAAACCTAACCTTAACCCTAACCCTAACCCTATCCCTAACCCTAAACTCAACCCTAACCTTTATCCTTACCCTAACCCTAACCATAACCCTAACCCTAAACTAAAACCTAAGCCTAATCCTAACACTAACCCTAACCTTAACCCTAACCCTTACACTTACCCTAACCCTAACACTAAGCCTAATCCTAAACCTAACCCTAACCTTTACCCTAACCCTAACCCTAACCCTTATCTTAACCCTAACCCTAATCCTAACCCTTACCCTTACCCTAAACCTAACCTTAACTCTAACCCTAACCCTAACCCTAACCTAACCATTTCCCTAAACCTATACCCAAACCTTACCCTAACCCTAACCCTAACCTTAACCATAACCCTTACCCTTATCCTAACACTAATCCTAACCCTAACCTTAACCCTAACACTTAACCTTACCCTAACCCTAAACCTAACCCTAAACTGAACCCTAACCCTAAACCTAACCCTAACCCTTAACCTTATCCTAACACTAATCCTAACACAAACCCTAACCCTAACACTTAACCTTACCCTAACCCTAAACCTAACCCTAAACCTTACCCTAACCATAACCCTAGCCCTAACCCTAACCCTTACCCTTTTCTTAACCTTAACCCTAACCGTGACCCTTACCCTTACCCTAACGCTAACCCTAACCCTAACCTTAACGCTAACACTAACCCTAACCTTAACCCTAACACTCATCCTTACCCTAACCCTAACCCTAACCCTAAACCTAACCCTTACCCTTACCCTAACCCTAAACCTAAACATAACCGTAACCCTTACCTGACCTTAACTGTAACCATAATCATAACTCTAACCCTTACCGTAACCCTAACCCTTACGCTTACCTAACCCTAACCTTAACCCTAACCCTATCACTAACATTAATCCTTACCCTAACAATAATCCTGGCCTAACCCTAACCCTAATCCTTACCCTTACCCTAACTCTAAACCTAACCTTACCCCTAACCCTAAACCTAACCCTTACCCAATCCAAACTCTAACCCAAACTCTTACCCTTACCCTAACACTAACATTAACCCTAACACTAACCGTAACCCTAACCCTAACCCTTACCCTTACCCTAAACCTAACCCTAAACCTAACTCTAACCCTAAAATTTACCCTTACCCTAACCCTAAACCTAACATTAACCCCAACCCTAAACCTGACACTAACCCTAACCCTAACCCTTACCCTTACGTAACCCTAACCCCAAACCTAACCCTAACCCTAACCCTAACTCTTACACTTATCCTAAACCTAACCCTAACCCTAACACTTACCCTTACCCTAACCCCTAACCTAACCTGAACCCTAACCCTAACCCTTACCCTAAACCTAACCCTAAACCTAACCCTAAACCTAACCCTTACCCTAAACCTAAACCTACCCCTAACCTAACCCTAACCCTAACACTTTCCCTTAACCTAAACCTAACCCTAACCCTAACCCTAACCTTAAAACTTACCCTTACCCTAAACCTAACCCTAACCCTTACCCAAACCTAACCTAACCCTAACCCTAACACTTACCCTTATCCTAACCCTAACCCTAACCTTAACCCCAACGCTTAACCTAACCCTAACCCTTACCATAAACCTAACTCTAAACATAACCCTAACCCTAACCCTAACCCATACCCTTACACTAATGCAAACCCTAAACCTAACGCGACCCCTAACCCTAAACCAAACACTTAACCTTACCCTAACCCTAACCCTAAACATAACCCTAACCCTAACCCTATCCCTAACACCTAACCCTTAACTTAACCCTTACCCTTACCCTAAACCTAATTCTTATCCTAACCCTAACCCTAACCCTAACACTTAACCTAAACCTAACACTAACCTTAACCCCTAACCTTAACCCTTACCCTAACCCTAACAATAACCCTAACACCTAACCCTAACCCTAACCCTAACCGTTACCCTTAACCTAACCCTAACCCTAACTCTAACACTCACCCTAACCCCTACCCTAATCCTAACCCTAATCCTTACCCTAACCCTAAACCTAACCCTAACCCTTACCCTTACCCTAACCCTAAACCTAACCCTAATCCTAACCCTAACCCTAACCCTTACCCTAACCCTAACCCTAACCCTAAAACTTACCCTTACCCTAACCCTAACCCTAACCCTTACCCTAAACCTAACCTTAACCCTAACCCTTAGCCTTACTCTTACCTTAACCCTAACCCTAACCCTAACACTTACCCTTACCCTAAAGCTAACCCTAACCCTAACCCTTACCCTTACTCTAACCCTAACCCTAAACCTAACACTAACCCTAACCCTAACCCTAACCCGAACCCCAACCCTCACCCTAAACCTAAACCTAAACCTTACCCTTATCCTAACACTAATCCTAAACCTAACCCTAACCCTAACACTTAACTTTACCCTAACCCTAAACCTAACCCTAACCCTAACCCTTACCCTAACCCTAACCCTATCCCTAACCCAAACCCTTACCCTACCCTAATCCTAAACCTAACCCTAACCCTAACCCTAACCCTAAACCTTACCCTAACCCTTACCCTAACCCTAAGCCTAACCCTAAACCTTACCCTTACCCTAAACCTAACACTAAACCTTACCCTAACCATAACCCTAACCCTAACCCTTAGCCTTATCTTAACCCTAAACCTAACCGTAACCCTTACCCTTACCCTAACGCTAACCCTAACCCTATCCTTAACCCCAACCCTAAACCAAAATCTAACACTAACCCCAAACTTTACCCTAACCCTAACCCTAACCCTAACCCTAACACTTACCCTAAACCTAACCTTAACCCTAAGCCTTACCCTTACTCTTAACTTAACCCTAAACCTAAGCCTAACACTTACCCTTACCCTAAAGCTAAACCTAACCCTAACCCTTACCCTTACCCTACCCGTAACCCTAACCTTAATCCCAACCCTAAACCTAACCCTAACCCTAACACTAACCTTTACCCTTACCCTAACTCTAACCCTAACGCCAACGCTAATCCTAACCCTAACACTTACCCTTAGCCTAACCGTAACCATTACTCTAACACTTAACCTAACCCTAAACCTAACCTAAACCTAACCCTTACCCTTAACCTAACCTAACTCTAAACCTATCCCGAACCCTAACCATAACCCTTACCCTAAACCTAACCTATCCCTTACCCTAACCCAACCCTTACCCTAACCCTAACCTTAACCCTAAAGCTAACCCTAACCCTAACTCTAACCCTAAACCTTTCCCTTACCCTAACAATAACCCTAAACCTAACCCTAACCCTAACCCTAACCCTAACCTTAACCTAACCCTAACCCTATCCCTAACCCTTACCCTTACCCTTACTCTAACCCTAACCCTAAACCTAACCCTAACCCTAACCTAACTCTAACCATTACCCTTACCCTAACCCTAAACCTAACCCTAACCCTAACCCTTACCCTTATCCAAACCCTAAACCTAACCCTAACCCTAACACTTACCCTTACCCTAACCCTAACAAAACTACCCTAACCCTTACCCTACCCTAACTCTAACCTTAACCCGTACACTTAGCCTAATCCTAAACATAAACCTAATCCTAACCCTAACCCTTACCCTTACCCAAACCCTAACCCTAACCCTAAACCCAACCCTAACCTTAAACCTTACCCTTATACTAAACCTAACCCTAACCCTTACCCTAACCATAACCCTAACACTAAACCTAACCCTTACCCTTAACTTAACCCTAACCCTAACCCTAACCCTTACCCTAACGCTAACCCTAACCCTAACCTTAACCCTAATAGTAATCCTACCCCCTCCCCTTACCCTAAACCTAACCCTAACTCAAACCTAACCCTAACCCTAAACGTAACCATAACCCTAACCCTAACACTTACCCTAACCCTAACCGTAACCCTAAACTTAACCCCAACCCTTACCCTAACCCTAACCCTTACCCTTACCCTAACCCTAAGCCTAAACCTAACCCTAACCCTAACCCTAACACTAACCCTAACCTTAAACCTAACCCTATCACTATCCTTAACCCTTACCCTTACCGTAACCCTAACACTAAACCTAACCTCAACCCTAACCCTTACCCTTAACCTAACCGTAACCCTAAATCTAACCCTAACTCTTACCCTTACCCTAACCCTAAACCTAACCTTAACCCTAACCCTAACCCTAAACCTAACCTTAACCATAACCCTCACCCTTACCCTAACCCTAACCCTAACCCTAACCCTAAACCTAACCCTAACACTAACCCTAACCCTTACCCTAACAATAACCCTGGCCCTAACCCTAACCCTAACCCTTACCCTTACCATAACCCTAACCCTAACCTTACCCCTAACCCTAAACCTAACCCTTAACCAAACCCAAACTCTAACCCAAACTCTTACCCTTACCCTAACCCTAACCTTAATCCTAACCCTAACCCTATCCCTAACCCTTACCCTTACTCTAACCCTCACCCTAAACCTAACACTAACCCTAACCCTAACCCTAACCCTAACCCTTACCCTTATCCTAACACTAATCCTAACCCTAACCTTAACCCTAACACTTAACCTTACCCTAACCCTAAACCGAACCCTAACCTGAACCCTAACCCTAACCCTAACCCTTACCCTTATCCTAACACTAAACCTAACCCAAACCCTTAACCTAACTCTTAACCTTACCCTAAACCTAAACCTAACTCTAAACCTTACCCTAACCATAACCCTAGCCCTCACCCTGACCCTTACCCTTTTCTTAAACTTAACCCTAACCGTAACCCTTACCCTTACCCTAACGCTAACCCTAACCCTAACCTTAACGCTAACACTAACCCTAACCTTAACCCTAACACTTATCCTTACCCTAACCCTAAACCTAACCCTAAACCTAACCCTTACCCTTACCCTAACCCTAAACCTAAACCTAACTGTAACCCTTACCCTGACCCTAACTCTAACCATACTCATAACTCTAACCCTTACCCTAACCCTAAACCTTACGCTTACCCTAACCCTAACCCTAACCCTAATCCTAAACCTAACCCTATCACTAACCCTAACCCTTACCCTTACCCTAAACCTAACCCTAACTCTAACCATAACCCTAACCCTATCCCTAACCTTACCCTTTCCCTAAACCTAACCCTAACCCTTACCCTAACCCTAACCCTAACTCTTACCGAAACCCAAACTCTAACCCAAATTCTTACCCTTTCCCTTACTTAAATCTAACCCTAACCTTAATGCTAACCCTAACCCTAACCTTACGCCAACCCTAACCCTAATGCTTACCCTAACCCTAAACCTAACCCTAACTCTTACCCTTTCGCTAACCCTCACCCTAACTCTTACACTTACCCTTACCCTAAACCTAACCCTAAACCTAACCCTAAACCAAACCTAACCCTAACCCTAACCCTAACTTTAACCCTAACATTAACCATAACCCTAACCCTTACCCTTATCCTAACCCTAACCCTAAACCAAACCCTAACCCTAACCCTAAAACTTACCCTACCCAGCCATAAACCTACACCTAACCCTAACCATAACACTAAACCTACCACTAACCCTAACCCTAACTCTAACCCTTACCATAACCCTAACCCTAAACATAACCCTAACCCTAAACCTAACCCTAACCCCTATCCCTAACCCTAACTCTTACCTTACCCTAATCCTAACCCTAATCCTTACCCTAACCCTAAACCTAACCCAAACTCTTACCCTTTCGCTAACCCTAACCCTAACCCTAACACTTACCCTTACCCTAAACCTAACCCTAAACCTAACCCTAAACCAAACCCTAAACCTAACCCTAACCCTAACCTTAACCCTAACACTAACCCTAACACTAACCCTTACCCTTACCCTAACCCTAACCCTAAACCAAACCCTAACCCTAACCCTAAAACATACCCTACCCAGCCATAACCATAAACCTAACCCTAACCATAACACTAAACCTACCACTAACCCTAATCCTAAATCTAACCCTTACCCTTACCATAACCCTAACCCTAAACATAACCCTAACCCTAACCTAACCCTAACCCCTAACCCTAACCCTAAGCATTACACTTATCCTAACCCTAATCCTAAGCCTAACACTTACTCTTACCCTAACCCCTACCCTAACCCTAACCCTACCCTTATCTTAACCCTAACCCTTACCCTTACCCTAACCCTAACCCTTACCTTAACCCTAACCTAACCCTATCCCTATCCCTAACCCTTACACTTACCCTAACCCTAACCCTAAACCTAACACCAACCCTAACTCTAACCCCAATCATTACCTTTACCCTAAGCTTAAACCTAACCCTAACCCTAACACTTAACCCTAACCCTAACCCTAAACCTAACACTAACCCTAACCCTAACCCCAATCATTAACTTTACCCTAACCCTAAACGTAACCCTAACACTAACCCTAACACTTAACCCTAACCCTAACCCTAAACCTAACCCTAACCCTAACCTCAACCCTAACCCTTACACTTACCCTAACCCTATCCCTAACCCTAACCCTAAACCTATCCCTAACACTAACCCTAACCCATACCCTTACCCTAACCCTAACCCTAACCCTAACCCTAACCCTAACACTAAACCTTACCCTTACCCTTACTTTAACCCTAACCCTAAACCTAACTTACCCTTACCCTAACCCTAACTCAAACCTTAACCCTAATCCTAACCCTAACCCTAACCCTAACCTTAACCATAACCCTTATCCTTACCCTAATCCTAACCATATCGCTAAAACTAAACCTAACGCAAACCCTAAACCTAACCCTTACCCTTACCCTAACCCTAACCCTAAACCTAACCGTAACCCTTACCCTGACCCTAACCCTAACCATAATCCTAACTCTAACCCTAACCTTAACCCTAAACCTTACCCTTACCCTAACCCTAACCCTAACCCTAACCCTAAACCTAACTATAACACTAACCCTAACCCTTACCCTTAACCTAACCATAACCCTAACATTACCCCTAACCCTTACCAAAACCAAAACTCTAACCCATTCCCTTACCCTAAATCTAACCCTAACCTTAATGCAAACCCTAACCCTAACCTTACCCTAACCCTAACTCTAATCCTTACCCTAACCCTAAACCTAACCCTA